>NW_010526970.1:0-11767 GCF_000687285.1 Phaethon lepturus
TGGTGGTGTAGATGCACTTGAGCTGGGCTATCGAGTTCACCCCCAACATCAGCACGCCACCCCTAGGCTCAGCTCTAGTGAGCCTGGTTTTATCCCTTTCCCCCTTCGAACCTACTTTAAAGCCCTCTTGATGAGGTCCACCAACTCATAAGCAAGAATCTTTTTCCCCCTTGGAGACAGCCGCACTCCATCAGCTGCCAGCAGGCCTGGTGCTGTGTAAACCACCCTGTGGTCAAAAAACCCAAAATTCTGCCGATGGCACCAGCTTCTGAGCCACATGTTGCCCAGGTGTGTTCTCCTGTTCCTTTCAGTGTTCTTCCCTGCCACTGAAGGGATTGATGAAAACACTACTTGTGCTCCCGCTCCATCGATCAGTCGCCCCAGCACTCTGAAGTCCCTTTTAATCGCTTTTAGACTTCGTTGTGCTACCTCGTCATTGCCAACCTGCACGACCAACAGCGGGTAGTAATAGGTGGGCTGAACCAGACCAGGGAGTTCCCTGGTGACAATCTCTCACCCAGGCCCCAGGGAGGCAGCAGCCTTCCCTGTGGGTTTGGTCTGGTCAGCATATTGGGTCCTCTGTACCTCTCAGAAGGGAATCACCTATGACAATTACCCTCCTTTTTGTCTTAACAGAGGTAGTTGTAATGGGGCTGGTTGACTCACCCTAGACAACCACCTGGGTGGAGTTCCATTAATATCCTCATGTGCCTGGCCCTCAAGTTCCAGAGCCCCATATCTATTGTGTAAGGGCAGCTGGGACGGTGATGGAGGCCGGGAGGGGATTCGCCTGCCGCCCTGAGCAGTTAATTCATTTGAACTGAGTCTTTTTCACCTGTGATGGTGGGTTTCTGAGGACCCAGGTCTTTCTTTTCTGATCACCTTAATGATGGTTTCAACCTGTGCCTGATATAATTAATTTATTATATACATAAATTCTTAATGATGGATTTTCAGGATAGAAAAAAATAGAAAAGAAAAAAAAGATAAAAGAGTACTAAGAAATTCTGTGGTGTTTCCTGCCTCTTTGAAGCTGAAGCTCATTGGACAACAGATTAGTCTGAGAATTGCATTACTGACATTGTGAAACTTCCAGAATTGATTCTTTATCTGGGCCTTTCTTCAAAGGTACTATATGATGTTGAGATTTTGCCTTGAGTAAAGCCTGGTTTTTCATTGGTTAAAGTTATTCCTGTTTAAATAGTCCTTCCCACTAATTCTCTAGGGAAGTAAATGATACCCATTTTTCATTATAGATATCTGAGACATTTCTCTAGTGCACAACTGCCCACAGCAGAAAAGCTGCTGTTCTATTCAGTCACACTGGCCCTTTCTGCTTATACTGGAATTTTAACAACAGCTTCTTAAAACAGGACAGACCTAATAACCAAAGAGTCTTCTATCAGAAAAAATGCAATAGCTGGGTGATGATATACTCCATGTAATATTGCTTCATATTCACGTAGTCATTTATTTCTCCTGTGTATTCTCTTAACTGCATCTTTGGGGCACAGCAACCACCTTTGATTCATCTTCACTGAAATAATTTCTTTTTTAGCATAGAAATATGCCCACCACCCCCCCAAATCCTGATCCTTTGGAAGTTTGGAGGTCTTCTGGCCCTGACATCAATGACTTCAATTTAACAGTTGCAGGTCAGTGGTAATATACGAGTTTTGGAGGCAAAGGTTAATGCAAGTACATGGGCATGTTTCAGGGACTACCACAAGTTTAAGACATAGGTTTATCTTCTGGATAGTCCAGGTTGATCCTAAAGCAAAACTAAATCGAGAAACAAGATAGTACTGGGAACAAAACAAAAAGAAATACACCCCTCTCTCCAATCCCAAACCCATACTACAGGCACAGTTTCATGGTCCAAGAAAGATGTCTCTCTAAGCAAGCTCTTGGAATTCACTACCCTAAAAGACATCCCAACCATTTTCCAGCTTCATGTTAAAACACTGCAAGTGCCTAGGGACAATTTACCCCCCTTGCATTGCTGTGTCTGAGCTGTAAAAATTTCTCTTAGCAATGTACATTTCCTATCAGCATTGCAGTACATGGCAAAGATTTTTAGAAAACATGGAACTCATAAGGTCATGTAGACCTTTAAAAAAGGTCTGTAGCAGTGTCAGAATCTGCACCTCGGAGCCAAAACTGCAGAGTATTACATAATTATGGCAAAAAATATAATAGGTGATATCACATTTCAGAACTGAATATTGCTAGCTGAAATTTGGGGATCATGAGAAAATCCATTTCACAAACGTGGAATGTCCAGGGCTTGGGAGGTAACACATAATGAATGAAATGAGAAGAGAGAAGGGGAAGTAGTAATTTTACCCAACCTCTTAAAAACAAGGGCTGTTATCAAAGTAGCAAGATTATCTGTAAAAAGATTTTTAAATTATATGATGTTGAATATGTGCAACATCAGATAATGATATCTCAAGCTCTAGTCTGATTAAACGGCAAATGAATAGTAAATCTCAGCAGCATTGTCTTATCACAATAGAACAAGGGGAAAATCTCCTATTTATGAATGAACTGACCTCATTTCTTCTCCCCTTATGGCACACTGTGTATGGCAGAGTTGTGTATAATTGAAAAGTCATTATGTAGTTCTTTAACACGACAACGTTTAATCCAAGACACAGCTCCTTTTCACCCTCCAATAACTTCTTATTATTTGAGTCATATAGTTGACATAAGCTCTGAATGCATTACTTTGAGGTTGTGTGAAGTGTAAAAATTGGGTTCTGACAACTCATTCAGTAAATTCTTTCAGGAATCTCCAGCACAAACCTGAAGCAAAAACTTTCAAGATAATGTAATTCACCAAAGGCTCAATGACATTTTGCTAGCTTTCTCTCTGGTCGTAGAGATTCAATGCCTCCAACCATTTTTCTATACCTCCTGCTTTTGAACACTGATTATTAGTGCTGACCTCACTGCAGATGCTTCACCACCTTATGTATGGGTTATCACCATGCGTGTTGCTCCAGTCTAGGGTCCACCAAGATGCCTACACAGCGCTATGGCTTTTCAGACCACTTGCAAAAGAAAAGGTAGGAAAAATGAAGATGTGTACAAAGCTGGCATATAGAAATATATATTAAAAAAAAAACATTCTCCAAACTCCTTCATGCATATACTAAATCAAGTCAGGAGAAAGAAGGAACTAAACCGACTTAAAAATAAGGCCTTGCTTCTTCTCAATGTCACAACTCACAGAAGATGTTTCCTTCAAAAAATGCATGCTTATTTTCTCTTTATGTTATCTTTGTTGTAGAAGCATTGTCATCCTAATTCTCAAAAAAAGCCCCTGTCATTTGGGATTTCCTTTATAATATTACAATAACAATCTAAATAATCTTATCTGGAACCATCTTCTTCAGAAGAATGAAATGCAGAAGAGTGAGGCTCAAGGTGCAGAAGGGTTATGACTTCATTTTGTTGCTTTAAAAAAAAGGTTAAAATTGCCAGTAATGCGTGATCTAAATCTAAGTGACATTAAACAGATGGCACTGAATGACCAAGAAAATAGCATTGGTCTTTCTCCATCCATGAGCTCGCTTTGCACTTTAAGCTGCATTAACTTTGCTCAGCTACAAGATGCAGCCTTTTCCTCACATCTACCTCTTTGTTTTTAAAAAGCAAATTGAGAGCTTTGGGAGTGGAGACATTGTTAGGTTAATAATGAGAAATCCTGTTTCTCATGAGGAGGATGAAAAGGAGAACATTGCCCAGAGATGCTAGATCTGCCAGTGTTTCAGGACTGGATATTTCTTCCTGTTGCTACCTGGAACAAAAATGTGAATGATTTTATTCACCCTTTTGCAAGTAGTATGGTTGTCAGGCAAAAGCTGCGAGCAGAGAACAGCAGGGACAGTGCTCCCGCTGCAGCTCTTCAATCAGGCTTCTACAGTAATGGAAGCAATTTGAAGACGTTATCTTAAAAGATAGAGGCACCACCACTTACATGACCTATTTCCCTCTGTCCTACCTCACCTTCAGAGTGATCCAAGATGATTTGAACATTCTTTTTTTTTTTTTAATATGCTTTAACGCCTGTGTCCTCAGGTGCAAGTTAACATTTGAGCCAGATAGTACACATCTCCATTCCCCGAACTTCATGGACAAGTGACTAGAGTCTCACTTGCCTTGAAACAGGCCACGTCTCTTTTGGGCGGTGCAGTTACTGCCTATCTTTCCCCAGAAAGAAAGGGCTCCTAAACTAACATTTGGCAACTCCTGTTGTGCCAAGGGAGGAAGGAGAGAAAATCAACTGTATGAATATGCTGAATTATTCCGGGAAGCACCCAGTGTAACACTGAAATGAGAGACATAAAACACTGGCCAGATAAGACATCATGGGCTGGAGACTAATAGAGATTAGATAGCAGACCCGGCGAGTCATCAGTTTGCACCAACATGGCAAATCTTATGTTCCTTTGGGAATATGCAGAATTACCAGCATTTGACTTTCAGTTTGGATTAACTATCAGGAAGAAAAATGCTGACTCAGATTAAAATATGTCTGGTTGCAGGAAAAGACAATTTCAAGGAGATAGATGTTTAAACACTAGAGTATGTAGCCAAGGCTGCCTAGTGTGCAAATCACTCAGCACCCATTCAGCGTATCACTACTATTTTACCGTCCCTGAGGACCTGCCAAGAGCCACGGGGAAATACCAGACTTTCACCTTGCAGCAGCGTTTAACCACAGAGCAAGCAAATCAGAACTGTAAAAGGTGACAGAAACCGTTAAATACTCATTCACATGTTAGTGGAAATAGACCTGATAAACCCTGTAAAAGCCCACAGAAGACACACACCATGGTTAGAATTAAACTCCGACTATTTCAGCTAAGGAACTGTATGCTCCATGTTTTGCTTAAAGGTAACCGGTAGAAGACTAACACGGTTTGTGCAGAACTAGAGAAAATGAGAGTTGAAAAGCTCACCTACAGGAAAGAAAAACACCGTGGAAGACGGTGCACATTGCATAGCAGTGTTGCTTCTTAAACACTAATGGATGTTTCAGTGCAGCAGCCCTGCATAGTTAAATGCAATAAATTGCATTTAACCTACCTCAGGGTTTTTTTGTTGTTGTTGCTTTTTTTTTTTTTTTTGAGTGCTTAATTATGAAGGGAACAGAAATTATTTTAGTCAATGGGGACAGAGATGTAATGGGTAAAATTCCTGTTCTGGAATTAGAACTGCAACTTGTAATGTTTTCATTAAGAACAGTAGTGGAAATAAATTGTTGCACAGAGAACTAATTAAAAACAGAACTAATAAATTCCATAGACGTAAATATAATGCATTTTTTGCATCCATCTGAACACCAGCTGTTATTAACTCAGGGTGATGCTGTTTTTACATACATATGTTGGTGTTATTCGTACAGATGGTGCCACGGCTGAAGCACTGAATGGAAGTACGCTTCACATGGCTGCTTCATTTACGCGTTAGCAATAAGTACTAGATTAATGCAAAACCTAATCCCATCAGAATGGAGATATTCTAGTAGACACCATGGAGACTAAAGCAGTTAGTCCCTGCATCAGAGCAAAGGCTTGTGGCAGGAAAATGCAGATATGTCAGGGAATTCACCCTGATATTTGTAGACAACCTTGATACAACTTCTGGATACCTCCTCATTTGGTTCTTAGTTGGCTGTTCATAAATGAGGGTAAGAATAACTGAGTTAACTTGCCTTTTGATCTCTCTCACCATCCTTCTAGTGTAGGTGGGTAAAATTCTGACTATTGCAGGTTTGTCCCTTTTTCTACTGCCCCAGACAAGTAAATATGGAGCACATGGATGAGATTCTTTTCAGGAGAAGCTCAGATCAACAAAAGTCACCCTCATTTCTTGGAGAGATACAAGCACTTCTGGAGGACAGTGCAGCTAATCTATTCAACAGCTCAGAAAAACGGCCATTTAACATGCCTGTACATACACGTTAGCCTGAAAGGGATCATCATGTCACAAGTTCAGGTTTAGTTGTCCAAACTTCAGTGAAATTAATCCTATCCTGCTTGTTTTATATTTTACTTCTGAAATATATTTTTTCTATTATCTTATTCTGTTCGCAAGTTTTAACGGTTTGCTTTGTATATTTTCTCTATAAATAAATCTTCAGTGACCAGATACGTTAGCTTTGCAACCACTAGTATAAGGAAAAAACTTATCATCATAAAAACGTTCCCTGGAAGTGATAATCTGATTCTTTCTTTCTTTGTTTCTTTCTTTCCTTCCTTCCTTCCTTCCTGCCTGCCTGCCTGCCTTTCTTCCTTTCTTCCTTTTTTTTTTTAATGTACACACAGACCGTTCTCATTTTCATATGGAGACCAGATTATCCTGATACCCTTGTGTCATGGTTTAGCCCCAGCCGGCAACTAAGACCCACGCAGCTGCTCACTCACTCCCCCCTCCCCCAGTGGGACGGGGGAGAGAATTGGGAAAAAAAACTCGTGGGTTGAGATAAAAAGCAGTCTAATAGGGCAGCAAGAGAGAACGAAACAACAATGATAACAACAACGACAATACCAACAAAGGAATGTACAAGAACAAGTGATGCCCAGTACAGCGATTGCTCACCACCCCGTGATCGACAGCCCGTCCCCGAGCAGCGATTTCCGCCCCCCGGCCAACTCCAGTTTATGTACTGGGCATGACGTCGGATGGTAGGGAATATCTCTTTGGCCAGTCTGGGTCAGCTGACCCGGCTGTGTCCCCTCCCAGCTCCCCGTGCACCCCCAGCCCAGCACGAGAAGCTGGACTGTCCTTGACTGCTCAGCAATAACCCAAACACTCAGCACGTTATCAAGAGTTTCTCATCCCAAATCCAAAACACAGTCTCACACTGGCTTCTAGAAAACAAGCTCTACCCTGGCTGAAACCAGGATACCTTGGGAAGTATCATTGGAAATATGCATAGATATTAGTTCTCATGCTACATCCTACTGACAACCATCAAACAAAATCCTTATAAATTCTTTAGTTGCTACATGAATACGGCTTCCGTCTTGTTTTCCCCATGATGTTCTTCATGCACAGAGAAGCAGCTCCCTCCTCTAATATGCATGTTCTCTTGCAATCCCCACCAAAAATGAAAAAAAAAAAAAATCCACAAATTGAAGGGAAGAATGGAAAAAATATTTCAAAGAAAGATCTCTGAGTTACTAAGTAAACAATGGTGTCAGAAGTCCCTGAGCAGGAAACAGTCAGAGACTTGGACAGTGCCTGCGGGAATATCCTATGTACACCATCTGGTATTAGCTTCCCTGGGTGTCTGCTTATGGGTGCTGCTGAAGGTAGAAAATGGGTGAAACATTCCTTTTGTACTGGCAAGAGTGGGTGTACTTACAGCCTCAAAATCAGCTCTGTCGTATTTATCGGGGTGCTGCATCTATTCGCCTCCTCTCTGTTTATTATCACTATCATGAACAGCATCACTAAAGGGATTATGTAAACTTCCTGAAGTGACTTCATTTTCTTTTGAAAAGAGACAGAACGTTGTTGGGAAGGGAAGATAATCATGAGTAGTCACTGAAGAGCCAGTTATACATTATATATTCTGTCTTGTGCCTCTGGTTCCATTTACGTGAATGAAAATGATTAAGATTTTACTTACTCTTTAGCATGTGGTGCTATAAGAGATTAACAGACAAAAGAGGGGAGATGAAGTGTTTAAGAGCTCCAGGAGACACAGAGAGATCTTTTGGGTATCAAAGAAGCCTTTTTACAGCTAAAGTCTGTTAAATGAAAGGCAGAAGAAGAAAAAAAGGGATATCCTTTTAGGTATTTTTAACAGATCTTGGGTACCACAGTAAGTGAGGTCTTTGACACACAACATAAAAGCCAAAAACTAGTCTAGACAAAATACAAGAGAGTAAACTGTAGGGAATTACTATGAATCCATGGAACGGAAAGAGATTTTTAAGCTATCTTTTACTCTATGTCTCTAGAGTTATTTGAAAACGAGAATAATTGTGGTAGTTACTGCACAGTCTTCTCTATCCCACACAACTGAGATCCCCCAGTCAATAGTAACTGGTACTGAATTTTGGCACTGCTCACTGCCTTTTTTCAGAGTGATGGTACTGGACATCAGTTTTGGCATGACTGAGCAGAAGCCTACACACCCTCACATGCACCAATCACAAGGAGATCCTCTCTCCTCAGATACTGAAATTCACCCTTGGCAAGAACGACAGCAGCACTGAAAAAGCAAGCAAAGAAGAAAAGAAATAACACATCTGTCATATTTATCGTCAGTTCTCTGCTGTGCTCTTGACCTGCAGTTGGCAGCAGTTGGGCAGATCAGAATAATCTCAAATTACACTTTGCCAAGTCTCTCTTTAGCGGTCTTTTGCCATCACTTAATTTGTTTGTTTGAGTACGAACATATCTGTAGCAGCAGTAACGAGGTAGGAAAGCTGGGCAGGCCAGGGTGGGAGGTATCATGCACACTCATGCACACTTTGCCTCTTATTCCCAACAGTGAAGATGAAGGAGATGTGAACCATTGTGAGAAGGATGGGAACACTCATCGATACCTGTCAGGCTGTAGCTGATTGATACGTGTCAGCTCGATACACTTATTGATACGTCAGCTCCATCTTCTTTTTTTTCTTTGGTGAGGAATAGTAAAATATTTAAGGGGAAATGGTGATGCTACTTAAAAAACACTTACCTAATTAAACCTCAAATGCGGAAACCTCTATTCACTCAGAGATGCACTCTGTGATGCTCACTGCCTAAGGCTACACCTCAGCCATATGGCACTTTAATAGATACTAGGGGAGGGAGCCCTTTTTTATATTTTAACAGATGGGTGCATGCTAGATACTGGGGTTGGAGCAGAGGGCAGAAGGAAGGAAAATGTAAGGAAAGAGAATCAAGAATGACAGACAAAGTTCAAAGGATGAATTCTTATTGAACTCTTCCATTTCAGCTCAAAACAGCAGGAGATCTTGTTTCTTTCCTAGAAAGAACTTCTGTTGTTCCCAAGCCCTTGTACCCAGATTCACTGATAACAAACTTTTTCACAGCAGAGTTACTATGTGAGGGTTTGTCCTTACAGCAGAAATACCGCTACTGGTATGTCAAAGTTTGCTGGCCCAACCAGTAGTTGCATGAGTTCAGGAATAGGATTCAAGTTTTTATAGTGTTTCTGCTGCTGTACCTTCCCCCTCCAGGGTCATGCTCACAGTGTATACTACAATCTCAGCAAGTTTGGGCTGTATCAAAAAATGTTTAGAAGACCTCAGAAGAGAAAGTCTGTGCCAAAGCAAGTCAACTCCAAGTAAAGAGTCAGAAAAGAGAGAGTTATTTGAAAATAAGCCACTTATTGGGATAACTAGCTTTCAGATAGGTGTTGATCTGGTAAGACCGCAGTTTTAATCACAGGTATTGCATTCCCAAAATAAGACCAACAGCCAGAGGGACCATAGGGCTAAAGTAATACGGTTCCATTTACATTATGGTTGTTACACGTTTTAATATTTTCCAGGTTTGTTTGGATGGCTGCCCATTCCCTCTCCTGGAGCAAGCGTCAAGGATCTAAGATGATTGTGGCTTTGGTGCCTAAGCCAAAATTACATGACACCTGTGTCCCCTTCCTATCTTTGCCTTACAATGCTTCCATAAATACCATTCTTTTCAGCGTATGCCATTTGTTTCCCACTTCTCAGGGTAAGTTTAATTTGTCTCAAAAGGCCCATGGGAACTTGGTGGTAACCTTTCATCCTCTGGGGCTTTAGAGGGACCTCGCTCTAGGGCAGTGTGAAAGCATTGCAGACCCACCAGCTTTGACAATGAGTGGAGGAGAGCCGGGATTAGCAGCAGTGTGGCTGCACCATCCAACGTGGCACTAGATAATTCGCTTGGCTGACACTACTGTAGCGGTTCTGGGACTGTGTCACCCAGGGTTATTGTATCTACAGCAGCTCAGATACCCTTGCTGCAAGGGTACACAACAACGTAAAGTATGCTATACATGCTCTTGATAAAATAGAGTGTGCATTATCTTGTTCTATAGAAACAGCGAATACACAAGATGAATTAAATATTTACTTAACGAGTGATTTTTTACTGTTGGTTCCAACTTTTGGTGTCCATCTCTGTACCATAAAAAAAGTCCTGTGAATGTAATCTCAGAGCATTAATTCCTTTATTGAAAAACTCTCTTGTTATTTTAATACTTGCAGCAACACATTTGCTTTTTTTCCTTAGAAATGCATTTGGGTTTTTTTTGCAGGATTATTTTCATGGGTCTTTTCTAGCTTGTCCAACATTATGCAAACTGAAAGGAAGAAGCATTTCCAACATGAGAGACAGAAAGCTGCTGTCATGAGCCCTCTGTTAGAAATAGGAAAGCAAGTATTGTTGCGGGAAGTGTTGTATCATCTTTTGTGAGGTTGATTGTAATACCACTGTAAATACAGAGGGTCTGGTTCTCACACTAGAAACATTTCACGCTTAATATAATTCAGTTTATGGCCCCAATGCACTGCAAGAGTGGTGTAAAATGGCATTAAAGTTAATGAGAATCAGGCCTTGGGATTCTAATATTTGCTTTCTACTGTGCTTGGAATTACTTCTGTTATTTTATACCAATGTTTAAAAGTCAGTACAGAGACATTATAAATAAAAAATCCTGGGTCACATCCCTCCATCTATCCATCTATCCAAGAGAAATGCAATGTGGCAATTGTTACAAGGTCTAAGCCTTGACTTAATTACAAGTAGGATTAATGTGGCGTTTTAAATTTAGATGTTGATACAATACTTTCTCTAAAACCATGTCTTTCAACCATTTCAAATCAGCAACACTTTATTCAAAGGCAAAAGTTTTCATAAGCTTCATTTTACATTTCTCCTGTGAGTAAAAAATGAATCAAGGATAACAATGATAAATCTAAATAATGTATTGTGAATATGTTTCAAAACGCTGACAGAAAATATTTGCCCTTCCATGGAAGAAATGCTTGGGGAAAACAGAAATGGAGATTTCCTTTACCTTCAACTATAATAACCTTTTTAATGACTTGTGAGCCATCTGATTGTTTGTGATGAAAACTGCCTGTTTCTGCTTATGTAAGGATTTTATTTATTATTATGGTAGTATTTGGCTTTCTGTCTCCAAGATTCGTTGGAGCCCAAAGGAAAGTATTAAAAAAGAAATCCCAAATTTCTTGTATGTCATCATTTCAACAGTTACATTATAACAAATATCCAGATCTCCTAGGCACTCCCAAAGTTGTACCTTGCAGAAGTATTATACTTCTGTAAGGCTGAAGAGAAATATAACAGAAATCCAATAATACAAATGTATTGAGACCATCCTGCTATTTGGAGGAGTGAAAGTCTATATGACTATAAAAGAGTAGTTGCAATGCATGCAGATACTCTTTGCGTATGTCATTGCATTTTCTTACTAAAAATGAACATTTTTACATAGACCAAAACAAAACAAAAAATACTTCAAGTGTATTTACTACCACAAAAGTTTTTAAGGCAAAGGACAACTAATAAACCTTCAAATAATCAAGATGCTTGGAATATTGCTTGGAAAATATGTTCAAAGTTTGATATTACCCTTCCTGGAAAACATATAAGACTACAGAGGAACATTCAAATGACATGGTGAAGGAGACATACTAATCTTTACATATACCTATATATTCTCACTTTTTATAAATTTCTAGCTATTAAAGGTTGGTGACTATATGGTGTAAAAATCCTGCTG
>NW_010526970.1:11798-19204 GCF_000687285.1 Phaethon lepturus
GGAATATTAATTTGGGATTACTGTAAATGTTAGAATATGTCATATGGGAATCTCTGCACAGCTCAGTGACAAAACTATATACTCCAGGTTTGAGGCATCTTCAATACAGTGGAAAAAGGACACATAGCAATGCCAACAAGAAAGTAAAGGCCACACTGAAAATACAAAATGACCTCCAAAGCGTAGTCCAGAAAACCATACAAAGGCTATCATATAAACCTTTACATAAAACTGTAATAGGTCTTTTGGAAACCCAAGCAATTCTGTTTCACTGTTCACACAGTTTGAAACATTCAGAACACACCTAAAATACAGGTTTATTTTTGGACAGGCATTACAGAGGATGTTTTAAGAAAAGACTTGAAGAAGAAAGGTGACTTTCTTCCCTTTCTTTCCCTGTCCAGGGATCAAGAGAGCAGAAATTCTTTCCTGATGTTAATGAGCACTTTGTGCCTTGAAACACAAAGGTTGACAATTACAATTTCTATTTAGAAGTTGGTGGAATTTGCTCCCCTCCAATATATGCTAATCAGTTCTGGAAATGCATAACATGTTTGTGTAACTTGGTGGCTTCTCATTTTTCAAACTTCACAATCAGGAGGACAGAAATTCCTGGTACTGCCATACTTTTGCCTGATGCTTTTCTCTTTTTTTAAAGCACTGCCAGTAGAAGAACTACATTTCCTTTGTAGAACTTGTTTCTAAACCGAATACTGATTTCAAACCCTGTAATACCACACTTCTTAAAAAAAAAGAAAAAAAAAAGAGACATTTGCTGAAGCAAATTATCTCTTGAAGAATTCACAACTACAACGGCTATCCTCACCAACATCACCAGGGCCTCACACTTTGACATATTCATGAAACGTTATGCAATAGGAAAGCTAAATATTACTTCAGCAGCACATCCATCTTCTTCTGCCATATGCCATTTCCCTCCTTATATTTGCATTTGAAAGCCTACTGTATTGCCTTCATATCATATTTGAGTAAGAGACCTCAGAAGAGACAGCTTGAAAGAGAAACATCTGTCATAGGCTCTGGTGTAACATGCTACAAGTAGCTTTGTGGAGTTGACAGTTCATTTGGAGTTGACAGGCGTGTTTTTGCTACTTTCCCTCACTTTCCTGCACTGCTCATGTTGTGCCATGAAGCCTTGATACCCCATGTATTTTTTAACCTGTGAACACTAAATACGTAGTATGTTCTACTCAGCTATGTCTGAACATAAATTATAATTTACTGATCTTATTGTTTGGAGGGAAGACTGACTATTGCCTTATCTCTGAAGAATATAACTGCCTGTCCGCGACTCTTGTTTTAGGGACGGGATGGGCTACCAAATGCACTGTCTAGATCCAGAAGGACCATGTGAATCCTGAGTGACAGACTTGAAACCGGAGAGTCCAGGTCTCACTTAAGTGTTTTACAATACAGAACACTTACAGTGATAGAAAAGCTTTAGTGATGTTCTGCTAAGAGTTACTTGCTCCCCAAACTGATTTAGGGGAAACAGTGCATGCCATTGCAGTCATTTCCAGCTAATAATTTAAGCTAAGCATGAGAAGATACTGAGCTGAGGATAGCAATGCCAAATCCATATAGGGGCAGAAATTCACGGATTAAAAGTGAGGATGAAGAGTTGGAGTAATTACATGTTAAACCTTTTGAAATAGACCCTCAAGCCAACATTCCTCAATGCCTTATTCCAAGGATATAAGTGCCTGAAAAATTCTCATATCCTGAGAGATGAGGATGTTGTGTTACTCCCAGGGTCTCCTTGAGAGTGTTTATGCTTTTAAAATAAGTGCAACTTGTGGGATGCTTTCCTCTTCATAAAAAAATTTGGAAGAAAGAAAGAATATAGTGTCTGTTATCGTTTCTCTTTTAGCAGTGTCGTGTTACATATAAAGTCATTAAGACCGAATAAGTGATAAAGTTTTACATTTTAATAACGTAATTAGAAACATGAGAAACTATGGGAAGTAAAATCTATATAAATTGGGTACCAATTCACCCAGTTCTGCTGCTGTTATTGCTTTGTGTATCTTCATCACAGCAGACTGCATGGTCTGCGTGACCTCTACCTCGGCATAGAGTGGCCAAGAATTACTTTGAATTCCTCTCCATTTGTGAGAAAAAATGAAAACTCAATGGATTTTAATATTAAATCTCTCTGATAATGGGTTGGATTTGGTTTGTGTTCAGTTCAGAGAAGGAAGCCGTATTTTTCAAAATGACAAATAAGAAAATGGAAAAAAACCCCAAAACATTAATTACAGCTTGAAATGAAATTGTTTGGGACAACTTGTTCAAATTCCCTTTTCACTACTGAGTCAGTGAACTTGTAAAAATGTGGAAAATGTTGTGTTACAAATTTAATATCATTTTTATTCCTATTCTGGTAGCTGACGGTATGGTGATCAACCTTAGAGGAGTACAGGACAGGGATCTGTGTTTTGTTTCAGATAATTTAAAAGAGGCACAGAAGTCCAGCTTTTGATTTCAGCTCCGAAAAAAAGGATTTGGGTTTATTGTGTCTGCAGCATCACTCAGTCCTTCTGGTGCCAAACTCAACTAGCTGCAAAGATCATCAAAAAACAAAATCCTACCATGGGTGGTTACATCAACTCCCAAGCTGAAATGAGTCAGCAATGGAACTTTTTTTTTTTTTACAGCAAAACCAAAAAGAAGATGGGAATTCAGTCAGATGAATAGTTCACCACTTGGTTTACTCCTCCACTTTGAACACAAAATGTTGCTTAAGCAGGACTCTAGTCAGGCAGCCACCTACAGAACTTCCCCAGGCAGAAATCATATGTATTTTTTTAAGATAAATAGAAATAGGACAGTGACTTTTTTTCCCTTTTTGTTCCCTTAATTGCCAGACAAAGTGCAATTTTCTGTTCCGTTCTCTCAACCAGATGCCCTTGTCATCCACCATTTTACTAAGGTAATGGAACTTGATGTCCTCTTTGTTGTTTCTCACTGCATTTGTGTGACTCACTGTGCAAAATAAAAATGTACTAAGAATAACAGAGGTTGTGTTAATGGCAAAGCTATGAAATTCCCTTCATCTAATTGTTTTCAGATTTTTTTTTCAGTGCTAAGGCTCTTGAAGTTGTCTTGGTATGCTGTGAGCATTCAGCCGTGAAGCCATGTACCACCCAACACATCAATTTCATTAGAAATCCTGCGACGGTAAAGTTTTTGAAGGTACTTTGCAACCTAAAGGAGCAAGTACAGACCTTTACAAACTTCCCAGAGATATGAAGGCTGTAGAATTGCTTTTGAATACTTTACTTTACACAGTTGAAAAGCTGTCCACAAATGACAAATGGCCACAAATTACTCTGGAGCATTACCAATCATCTGAAGTTGTGGCCCTAACCACTTGAGGCATTGAAGCATAAAAGGTCAAGAGGAAAGGAAGTAACTGTGCCATTGGTAACTGTTGTTGAACTACACAGGTAAGTATAAGTAGGAGAAATGTCTTTCATTTGTTTAGAATTAAGAAAGAAAATCTGGCATTCCATGCCCGTTTTACAATTCTACATCAGCAAAAACCTCAAAACAACATTTATATGTGAGGACAGTCCAAGACTGAAAGAGAAATTTAACGTAGAATGATATGACATACAGAAAGATAGAAGGGATTAGAACAGAATAGAATAGCACAGTTCAGTTGGAAGAGGCCTACAATGATCATCTAGCCCAACAGATACATGCCCTCATTTAAAGATAAGATCACATTTCCTTTTTACACCAAAGTAAGTGCACAAATGCCAAAACAAGGACAACAAATACTAGGGCAAGACTGAGCGACAGACTTGTGGGAAAAAAATGAAGTGCAATGTGTTTAATTTTCCCAAGCAATTTTGGAATGTGGTAACAATTTGCAACATCGGGCAAATGTAAAATGAGAGGTGGCAGGTCAATCAGAGCACAAAACAGAATGAGATCAAGATACATGTCGTGATGGAAAGACTGGTAAGAAGAAAATACACTCCCAAACAAGATCCACAGAGAGCGAGATCTCTTGATCTCAGGTGTAAGAAATCAGGAAAGGCAGGCAAGAGACTGGCATGGCTGAGTGGAGACCTGCTGGTCAAACTAAAGGGCAAGAAGGAAACGTACAGGCAGTGGAAGCAGGGACAGGTACCCTGGGATGAGTACAGGGACACTGCCCGGTTGTGTAGGGATGAGGTCAGGGGGAGTCAAGGTGCAGCTGGGGCTGAACTTGTCAAGGGATGCAAAGAATAACAAGAAGGGCTTCTACAGGTATGTCAGCCAGAAAAGGAAGGTCAAAGAAAGTGTTGATGAGCAAGGCTGGCAGACTGGCAACAACATAGGAGGATAAGACTGAGGTACTCAATGACTTATTTGCTTCAGTCTTCACTGTCAGTGTTTCTTCCCACACTCACTCAAGTGGATGGGCTGCAAGACAGCGACTGGAGGAGCAAAGTCCCTCCCACTGTAAGAGAGGATCAGGTTCGAGGCCACCTGAGGAACCTGAACATACACAACCCTGTGGGACCTGACGAGATGCACCTCAGAGTCCTGAGGGAATTGGCTGATATAGTTGCCAAACCACTCTCCATGATATTGGAAAAGTCCTGGCAGTCAGGTGAAGTCCCTGGGGACTGGAAAAAGGAAAACATTGCACCCATTTTTAAAAAGGATATTAACAAGGAGGACCCTGGGAACTACTGACCTGTCAACCTCATCTCTGTGCCTGGGAAGACCGTGGAACAGATCCTCCCAGAAGCTCTGCTAAGGTACATGGAGGACAGGGAGGTGATATGAGACAGCCAGCATGGCTTCACCAAGGGCAAGTCCTGCCTGAC
This sequence comes from Phaethon lepturus, assembly GCF_000687285.1. Classification (NCBI taxonomy): domain Eukaryota; kingdom Metazoa; phylum Chordata; class Aves; order Phaethontiformes; family Phaethontidae; genus Phaethon; species Phaethon lepturus. Next base: position 16,646 of record NW_010526970.1, read on the forward strand.
CAACCTAGTGGCCTTCTAGGATGGAGTGACTACAACAGTGGACAAGGGAAGAGCTACTGATGTCATCTATCTGGATTGTTTTAAGGGCTTTGACACAGTCCCCCACAACATCCTTCTCTCTAAATTGGAGAGACGGATTTAATAGGTGGACTATTGGGTGGATGAGGAATTGGTTGAATGGTCACATCCAGAGGGTAGTGGTCAATGGCTCAATGTCCAGATGGAGATCGGTGATGAGTGGTGTCCCTCAGGGGTCTGTATTAGGACCAGTACTCTTTAATATCTTCATCAACGACAGTGGGATTGTGTCCCAATGAGAGTGCGCCCTCAACAGGTTTGCAGATGACACCAAGCTGAGTGGTGTAATTGACACGCCTGAGGGATGGGATGCCACCCAAAGGGACCTGGACAAGCTCAAGGAATGGGTCCATGTGAACATCATGAGGTTCAACAATGCCAAGTGCAGGGTCCTGCACCTGGGTTGGGGCAGCCCCCGGTATCAGTACAGGCTGGGGGGGTAAAGGGATTAAGGGCAGCCCTGCCGAGAAGGACTTGTGGGTCCGGGGGGATGAAAAGCACTCACAGCCCAGAAGGCCAACCATATCCTGGGCTGCATCCAAAGCCGCGTGGCCAGCAGGGCGAGGGAGGGGATTTTGCCCCTCTGCCCCACTCTGGTGAGACAGCCTGCAGTGCTGCGTCCAGCTCTGGAACCCTCAGCACAGGAGAAACATGGACCTGTTGGAGCAGATCCAGAGGAGGCCACAGAAATGATCAAAGTGATGGAACACCTCTCCTATGAGGACACGGTGAAAGAGTTGGGGTTGTTCAGCCTGGAGAAGAGAAGGCTCTGGGGAGACTTTCTTGCAGCCTTCCAGTATTTAAATGAGGTTTCTCAGAAAGGTGGAGTCACTTTTTAGCAGGGCCTGTTGCTATAGGACAAGGGGTAATGGTTTCAAATTAAAATAGGGCAGATTTAGGCTAGACCTAAGGAAGAAATTTTTCACCATGAGGCTGGTGAAACACTGGCAGAGGTTGCCCAGAGAGGTGGTAGATGCCCCATCCCTGGAACCATTCAAGGCCAGGTTGGATGACACTCTGAGCAACATGATCTAGTTGAAGATCTTCCTGCTTATTGTGGGGGGTTGGACTAGATGACCTCTAAAGGTCCCTTCCAACCCAAACTATTCTATGATTATGCAAATTCAATGAGATGGTAATGTAGTTAAGAGCATATAAAATAATCATATTTTATGAAAGTTAATTTATAACTCAAAATTAATTCAAAATTGTATAAAAATACAGGAATAAATTTGATTATACTGAAAAAGCTGTATTCAAAATTACTGATGAATCCCACACTGTATACCTATATCTGGACTCTAAAACTGACTGCCCTGTGATGTTATTCAGGTCTTAGCAGAGCCGTTGGCTGGAGATGTAGGTAATAATGCTATCCACCGTAACGCAAAAACATTAAAAAGAAATTTGAAAGGATATCACATCTTTAGTGTTAATAGTTTTAAAACCCAACTCCTGGAATTAGAGATTAGTATGAAATCATAATTTGGTCAGGATGGGAGAGGAAGCATTTTCATCTTATATTTATTGTAGCCTGCACTGTATTCTGAATATCTGCATCACAGCTCAGTTTACACTCTTCTTCTGTGTTTCCAGTCTATGTTGAGACAAGAAGGTTACAGGCTGAAGAGTAAGAATAGAAGTTGGCACACAAATCTATAATGTTCTAGAAGAGGGGAGAGGTGAAAATCCTGCAGCAAGATGCATTTGTAACAAAACTGGACAAATGACTTCAGAATAGCACCTCATTCAAAAGGGAGACTGTCTCCGCAGCATCATGTGGAATGACTGTACTGTGGCAGATTGATGACCTCATAGATATTTTTTCCATCTTCATGGCTTGTGAAATTTGTAATATATTCTTATTTATTTTTTTTTCTACCTTCTACCCTTACGTGTTGTTCTCAATAAGATTTTATGCAAGCCTGCAAACCATTTCTACTCTGAAATGGTGCACAAGCCAGAATGGGAGTCACAATGTAAGGAAAAACTACAGATTCTGTTATTTTCACAGTCAAGAGAGTTAAGCCAATTTCCTAAACACAGAAATGATAGCCTCTGTTTCAACAGAGACCAGAAGGCCTCCTCCTCACTCCTTCTCCCATGAGCAATCTATGATTCCAGATACAATGAGGTCTTGTTCATAAAAACTTTCCTGGATCTAGGGAATGACAAACCCAGGCTTTTACCTCGGAGGAATTTTGCTGTGTTTGGGGTTTCAGGTGGCTAATGTAAGAGCTAGTTTAAAAGTCCTTATAGGCATTTTGAAAACAGTGAATTAAACCATAGGAAGTTCAAAAGGCTCATGAAGTACTGCTCGTGATGTACTGCACAACAAGCAGATGATAGAATTAGGTTTTTATCACAGAATTGGATAATATGAAGCTCAAAATTCTGTTTCATCAGCTGTTGAAGACAGTGGCACGTGTATTTTAGTACCATATGGTTTGTACGAAGCCACCGAGGCGAAGGGCTACGGAG
>NW_010526971.1:0-2564 GCF_000687285.1 Phaethon lepturus
GGTGCTGAGCATCCCGGACACAGGCTATTCTCTGACTCGGAGGGTGCTGAGCATCCCAGACACGGGCTATTCTGTGCCCGCCAGGCTCCCCGTAGTGCACCCGTGCCCACAGGCAGGGAGAAGAGAGACGGACGTGAAAGCAGTGGCAGAGCTCGTGCTGACCTGCACGCACAAATGGCCCTACGCTCCCCACTACCCCGACTGCAAGGGACCAGAGTCCTCTAGCAACTGCCAAATCACACCAAAAATCCCATTCAGAAGCTGAGAAAAAATCAGGAGGTAATTTCTGTGGGAAAAAAACATCCACATGCAGTGATTTCTTCATGTGTCATGAATTCCTCCCAGGTTTACCAAAATATTGTTAAGAAAAAAAGATTAAAATATGTTTAAAAAGGCAAAGTATTTTCGTATCCTTTGTAACCGAAACTTAAAACTGCTTGAATTTGAAACAAAAACATTTTTAAAGAAATACTTTGTTCCACCCAAACCTGGCTGCAGCAGGAGGCTGGATGCACAGCCCACATCGAGATCCTTCGGTGTCTGCCACCCACACCGATCTCACTCCAGCATCAGCCTTGGATAAACAGCCCGGTGCAGGTCATATAGACTCTGCACACATGTTCAGCCCCATGTTGTCATCTGAGTCTTCGAGCATGGTCCGAAGCAGAGGCATTTCACAGCAGCATGAACCTGAAGCATCAGTGGCAGTTTTAACCACTGGGGAAGTTTGAACAGTCTTGACTTGGTGCAGCTAACACTCTCCTCAGACCATGAATGCTGTGTAGAGACCCCAAGGACCCTGGGATAAACTACATCCTTGTGGCCGAGGCTGAGACCAGCTTCTTGAGAGAGGGAAGGGCTGAAGCTTTTGCCCATTGGTAAACAGAGGACATGACCGAGATCAGCTTCTCAACTCCTGCCAGAGGCTAACGCTGTCATACGGAATTAGCTTTATCAGAGCACGTCAGGGGAAGCATGACTGCTGCACACGGGGTCTGCTATGAGTGAGGGGCGTTTTCCAGCCACAGCTGATTGAGGACCAAACCCATCTCTCCCCAGGACCAACCCTCCAACCACCTCTAGAAAGGTAAAAGAAAGAGGGTGTGGGGAGAAAGAAAGAACAAAATAACAAGGAGAGATAGGACACAAAAAGTCTGAATTTGGCACAAGAATGGCCAAAGAACCATAAATGGGGAAGGTGGAAGAGGTGAAAGAAACAGGTGGAAAACCTCTCACTGGACATATTGTAAGGGAAGGATGTTGGGAGACAAAACGCTTGCAGAAGATATGAGTGGGAAACCCAGAGCAGGAAGGAGACTCAGAGCTCGGGTGCAGGGCAAAGGGGAAGGGTGAGGAGCAGGAAGGGAGGGATGTGGTGCGACTGGTGGAGAACCGGATACCAGTGATGGCTACCATAACCCTCATGGACTTCAATCCTGTAGGAGAAGCAGTGGCAGAAATGACAGACTGACGTTCAAAACAGCATTTGCTCAGTTGAGGGAAGGATACTCCCTGCCTCTCTTCTTTAGGGCCAGATTGGAGAAAAAAAAAAAAAGCGCGGGTGTCAAAGTGCCACCACTGTTTGTTTTGGAATCCAAATGGGAGCCAAGCTCATTTGTCAACTTGTGTTCAGCATCTCTGGATCTCAGTTCCTAATCTGTAAAAAGCCGTATTTTCCCTCTCCGGTGTCCCTTCCTGGCATGTTTTTTCCCTGCGTACACACCTGGATCCTAGACTCTACCTGTGATTGGGTAGCACCTCATTCAGGTAGGGCCTGCCTCACAACACAGGAAGGTCCTCATGTCTATTGCTTTTGAATGTGAGAAATCCTTGCAGCTAAGAGGAAATTCTCATAGATGGAAGAATACTACAGTACACGACTTCTCAGTATGCACCCTGTTGCTTTTAGTGTGTGATAAGACTGAAATACAACCATCAACAAATGAGGTACCATAACTGGTTCATTTGGACAAAGCGGTTATGGTATCTTGTTTGATGATGGTGCTTTTGCCAGTATCTCCACTGCTGCATTGATCTCTCCTTCTGCATCAATCAGTGCCTGCAAGTTTGCACTTTGGTCCTGGAAGCCCATGGCACTGAGCTGCTCCATTTGTCTCTTAAATCTGGTCTGTGGCGTCTCCTCATCCATCTCAGCCTGGCCTTCTGCTTCATCCTCATCTGACATCAAAATTACATCGTCCTCAGACTCACTGCTTTGTGTCGAGTCGTCCATGCTTTCCAGATCCAGCTCCACATGTGAGTCCTCCAAACTAAGAATAAAATCTGGTACTTCTGTTGAGAGGGTCTGTAATCCCAGCTGGATCCGTAGCAATGCCTGCAGTGCTCTGGGGTTTCTCAGCAAGGATGAAACCTCAGCGTTCTCCATCTCCGGTGGCAGCTGCTGTGCCTGTTGATCTTGAGGCAGAGAATTTCCATCGCTTGATATATGAGCACTGTTCAGCAGCATTTGTGCTGGGCTGCTGGGGTTTGTTAACGCGCTCTCCAGGTTGTGCATGAGTTCTGGGTTTTCTGTTAGCTGCTGAACCATGCCTTTGAGCTCCCCT
>NW_010526971.1:2595-4628 GCF_000687285.1 Phaethon lepturus
GAGCTGGGTATCACTGCACCTGCTGCAGCACCCAAACTCACTGAGGCAAAACCACTGCTGGCAAATTGGCCATCAGAGTCATCTGTGTTATCACTGGCTCTGTTTGACCGCGGAGCCCAAGGGTTAGGTAACGGCCTCCGGTTTTCAGTGTGGGCTGGTAGCCTGGCTCCACTCAGGGATGGGTTACTGTCCAGGGGAGCAAACGGGTTGTTGCCCAGCTGTGCCTGCACAGCATCTAAGATGGGCTCCTCAATTTCCCTGTACAGCTGCTCCAGAGCTCTGTACCCACCAGGGATGCTTTCAAGGTTGTTCATGGCCACATCACGGTTCCTTATCAATTCTTGCATTATGGCAGGACTGCTGGAGGCCTCTAATATTTCTCTGATAGTATGTGGGTTGGTGAGAATGTGACCAATCTCGGGATTTTCTTCAGCTAGCTGCTGCATCTGAGGGTTGGACATGATGAGATCCCTGACAACGTCAGCATTGTCAAGGACATTCTGCACAAAGGTGCTCTGCATCATCTCGCTTATCAAGCTGTGCATGGACACATCTTGTTCTGGAATGCTACTCACCAAGTCCAACATGTCTGTTGAGTCCAGGCTCAGGAGATGTACACCTGTCACCCCAAGGAGGAACCCTAGCAAAAATGCGTTGTTGTTGATGGTATTCAGATCCAGGCCTGAACTGAGGATCCTAGACAAGAGATTCTCCATGGTCTGGGCCACTATTTCCTGGCTGCAGGACAACAGCTCAGACAAGTTATGATAGATCAAGCATGAGTTTTGCAGATCAGCTATGCTTCCCAAGTAGAATAAGTCGGAATTACTGTGGCTGGGAGGTTGCATCAGGGTGGTCACTCTTCGTTGATCTGCCAGGCCATCCTGTGGTCTCTTTTGGGACCTGATGACAACGTGGATGCTGACCCCACTGTGAACTCCATGCTGGCTCAAAGTGTCTTGATCCTTAAGGACTTTCCCAGCAAATATCAGGACCAGAAGATCAGGGGGTGTTTTGAAACGCTTGGCAACATCTTCCTTGAACTCCTGGATGGTGCTGCTCTGAGCAACCTCAAACTGCTCCTTCTGCTTGAGGGTCTTCACAGTCACTTTGATGATATTTGAGGACTCCATGGTGACAACAGATTGACTAGTCTCCGCTGCTCCTTTGCTTTTGGACATGGTGGCTCTGAGACCAGGACTGCGCTTCCGTCAGTTGAAAAGCAGAGGTGCTGGCAGAAGGTGGGAAGCAACGGGGGGCAATGGTTCCCAGCTGAAACAGGGGGGTGGCTGTTGCCCCTGCTATGGTGACAGCTGCCAGGAGGGAGCAGTGACACAGGGACAAGGACAGCCTCTCTCTGCAGTGCACATACCACCCAGATGTTGCACAGGCTTGCTCACCACCCCAGCAGTCCCCCCATGTTCCTTGTCCCACTGTGGCCCCGTGCCCACTTAGAATTGCCATGCAGCTGTCCCTGTGCTATGACATCACTGCTGATGTCAGAGTGAGCAGCAATGGCCTGGAGATGGGGGACCTCCCCTGGAGCTGAGCTCGGGCTTCCTTGTCTCTATGGTCCTCAGCCAACCCTGGGGCATGGGGAGGACCACGACATGGCCAAATCTGGGCGCGGGGGACACCAGGACCATTCCCATTTGAAATGACTACCACACCCGCGCGCTTGCAGGCTGGCACGGCCAGCCCCAGTGCAGTGCTGCCAGGCGGCCGCCCGCTCCGCGCCAGGCCTTCCTCCCTGGCTTCAGCGAACACCCCCTCCTGCCAGCCTTGCTTCAGAGACGCGAGGCACCCTGAGGCTTCACGTCCCATGCCCGCCAGCCCTTGGGTCCTGCTGCGGTTTTCCTGCCCAGCCCTCTGCACCCACACCCCGGGGCCAGCGCTCCCCTCCCGCAGGCTCCGAGCAGTGCAGCCTCCGCGCCTGCTGCCTTCCTGACGGCCCTGATCTGACTGACTGGTGTAGCCACACGGGCTGGGAGTGAAGGGGTGGAGAGCAGCCCCATGGAGAAGGACTTGGGGGT
>NW_010526971.1:4806-9078 GCF_000687285.1 Phaethon lepturus
AGGGAGGGGGTTCTGCCCCTCTGCCCCGCTCTGGGGAGACCCCCCTGCAGTGCTGCGTCCAGCTCTGGAGCCCTCGGCACAGGAGAGACACGGACCTGCTGGAACTGGGCCAGAAGAGGCCCCAGCAACGCTCCGAGGGCTGGAACAGCTCTGCTGGGAGGCCAGGCTGGGAGAGCTGGGGGGGCTCAGCCTGGAGCAGAGAAGGCTCCGGGGAGACCTTAGTGCAGCTGCCGGGGTGAGAGGGGCTGGGGAGAGAGATGGGGACAGACTTTTTAGCAGGGCCTGTAGCAACGTGGCAAGGGGTAACCGTTCTAAACAAAAGAGGGGAGATTCAGACTAGATCTACGGCAGAAACGTGTCACACTGAGGGTGGTGAAGCCCTGTCCCAGGTTGCCCAGAGAGGTGGTGGATGCCCCATCCCTGGGAACACCCCAGGTCAGGCTGGACGGGGCTCTGAGCAACCTGCTCGAGTTGGGGATGTCCCTGCTCATGGCAGGGGGTTGGACTAGATGGCCCTGAAAGGTCCCTTCCCACCCAAAGATTCTATGATTTTATGATCTCAGCTGTCTGAGAAGCAAATATCTCCCTTCTTCAGCCCAAGCCCCGGAGCACCCTCACCTTTTCAAGCAGGAAACACCACCACCTCAGAGTGCACTGGGAGCTTATCTTAGTTTTATCCCCAGATTGTCCCAGTGCAGATGTTCCCAGGAAAAATTACGAGGCTGTGCAATTTCAATACACTTTGCACCATGCTTGTATATGGCATTTTAACAACATCCACATTTAATTCCATGTTCACAAAGCAAACACACTCCAGCACCATTAACAGAACAAATCTCTCCTTCACTCAGCTGAGAAAGCTGATGTTTGTTTCAAAACAAAGCCAAAAGGAGGTGAATTTGTCTTAGCAACCCATGTTTTATTTCTTGCTTGTGTGATGCTTAGAAAAAGTTTTCACAGTCCCCAGGCTGGTGCTCAACTTCTTCATCTGCAAAATTCAAAGAATAACTTTCATGGAACCAATATAAAAATCCAGGTGCATACCAGAACAACAGATTAATTTGTACTGCCTTTTTTCATAGATTTCAGGTTATTTGATGTCAGTATTCATTTTCTAAATTACAAAGGTTTTCTTTTAATCAAAAATCTTCTGGCCCATTTGCAGAGTGCTTGTTTCATATCTACTAATCATGCCACACGGTGACTCCCTGAAGGACGTGGTATGGTTTCTGTTTCCAGACAGCATGCCAAGAAAAGAGCACTTCCAAAGCCCCAGCGTTCTTGTTTGCAATAACAAAGTGCTCCTCTGCAATTATTTGTTTGGACAGAATACACTGGCATGCACGCCCGTGCAGGTGTACTGATGCCAGATTGCTCTCTCCCCCAAAGATTTGTCCCTCCATCACTGCCACCGACAACCCCTCTCCCTGCTGGGCACCCATCCCTCTGCTTGGTGACCCCACAGCCCTTTCATCACCACTGGCTGCAGCTCTGCTCCAGTTCACTGAGAAGGGGTGGGAAAATAGTTCTAAATATAGCAATGGTGGTTTTGATCTCTATTTCTGCAGTTCATTGAGTCTCAGAGCATGAACACAAGAGATAGGAATGGTCCTTCTTCTCCGTTGTGGGCATCAGTGGGACCTAGGGAAAAATGACACCTTGGAGGCAACACTGCCGGGAGATCTCGCAGGCATACTGCAACAAGCAGAGAACCTTTGTTAGTTTGCTGCGCCCAGGCGCAAAGGCATGGGGGACCCGCAGAGGGGACCCAGCTCTGAGCAGTACTTGCTGTTCAGGCTGCTGCACTACCTGGAGAGACCTCGTTATCTAACGGTTGGGAAATCCCTTCTGATTTGCAGCCCAGATTTATTTCTGATGCCTGTATTAATGCGTGCCTAGGTAGTGCTTCCTCTCTAACAAATCAGGAGATAAATAAATCTGGGATGAAAATCAGAAGAATGGAATTTCCCAACCACTCTAACACTTCATTCCCCATTAATCATCGAATCACAGAGTCACAGAATCATTAAGGAGGGTCATTAACCTGACTAGCTCCCGTTCTTCCTGGAATTTGATTTCTGGAACTTGCGAGGATTGGAGACTGTCCCAGGAACTGCGTGCAGCGTTTACAGCGTGTTGAGCTGCTGTCATTCCTCCTCAGACATTGTTCATACTGTGAGGGCAATTTGCCAGATCCAAAGCTGGTCCCGGCAACATTTGCAGTTTCTGGTACAGCCCAGTGCCCACAGACGGAGCATCAACCATGGTGATCACAAGGAGCTGCAAACCCTGCTCAATCTGTGACCAAGCCTGCAAAGCCTTTGGGTTAAAGACCACCACCACCATTTCTGAGTTCTGGCTTTGGTGGAAGAAATTTGGCATCCCCTATGTGATTGAGGGGCAACAAAGCTGGTGAGGGGTCTGGAGCACAAGTCTGATGAGGAGCGGCTGAGGGAACTGGGGTTGTTTAGTCTGGAGAAGAGGAGGCTGAGAGGAGCCCTTATCGCTCTCTACAACTACCTGAAAGGGGGTTGTGGCGACGAGAGTGTTGGTCTCTTCTCCCAACTAACCAGCGATAGGATGAGAGGAAATGGCCTCAAGTTGCGCCAGGGGAGGTTTAAATGGGATATTAGGAAAAAATTCTTTACTGAGAGAGTGGTCAAACATTGGAACAGGCTGCCCAGGGAGGTGGTGGAGTCACCATCCCTGGAAGTGTTCAAAAAACATGTGGATGTGGCACTTGGGGACATGGTTTAGTGGGCATGGTGGTGTTGGGTTGATGGTTGGACTTGATGATCTTAAAGGTCTTTTCCAACCTTAATGATTCTGTGATTTCTTGCTGCTGCATGTCCTCAGTGGAGAGCCCAGCCGGTGCTGCCTGCTGGGACCTCTGCAGCAGCAGCATCCACTTTGTGGGGATGTGCACAGGAGGGATGCAGTGACTTGATGGAGCAGGCTGTGGACACCTCCTCCCTCAGCTGTCCCAGCTCCCACCCCAGAGTCTTTGCTGAGTAACGGGGAGCTCTGTCCCAGCGGGCGAGAGGTGCTGCTGGTAACACCACAATTAGTCTGCAGAGCTGCTGTTGGTACAAACACTGGTGGCACTCAGAAGGAGATGCCAGTGGTCCCCGTTGGCACTACAGGAAAGCTGGCCTCTCCTGCCCATTCTCTTCAGGGAGCAATTTCTCACTGAGGAAGCAAATCAGCTGTTTCCAACTGGCTCATGTGCTGCACTAGGCGATGCCTCCTGGCACCCGGTGCGCACACGCGTCAACCGATTGTCACCTCCTGGGATATTTTAAGGATTGCTCGCTGCTCAAAGTTGACACTGATATCTGCTGGAAGGACAATACAGCAGGGCACAAGCAGCCTAGGAGATTTGTAGGTGATGACTTCCTGGCACAGGTGATGAAGAAGGCAACAAGGAAAAGGGCTTTGCTGGACCTGATACTTGGAAAAGGGATGAACTGGTCAGGGATGTGAATGTTGGATGCAGCCTTGATCACAGTGGTTATGTGATGGTGTAAGTAAGGATCCTGAGTGGAGGGAGCAGGGTCTGGTCTCAACTACACTTCCCCTCTCCTCCCGTAGTATCACCATGAGTGATGGGAAGGGGAACACAGATGGGCCAGTGTGATAGGGAAGAGGTAGGGCAGGCACTGTGGCTGTCAACCTGTCTCAACACCAAGCACTAGAGAACATGATGTATCTGGCCTCAAAGTGCCAGCAGTGTCTATCCTTGCTTAGAAGAGCCCTTCCAAAGAGAATGGGCAGGGACATCTCAGAAATACCACAAATTATCACATTGCAAGCATGCACATATGTAGAGACAGAGGCCAAAACAAGCATGCATACTGCTTCTCGGTCCTCCACCACGCCAAAGATCTCACTGAGAAAACAACTTTGTATCCAGTAACTTCCACACCCCACATGGGCATATATATATAGGTATAGTCACTGCTAAAAAATCTACTGTTGCTCTCGTGAGCTTCTCACAGCAGTTAATTATTCTCATTATTCAAAATAAGGCTTTTATTTCTAACCAGAATATGTCTGGCTTTGTTTTCCATTCATTCAAATTCATCCTTCTCAAGGGCATTACAATGATCCTTGGAATCAGATGTTTTCTCCTGAGACTTCTACCCTGTAATGAAGATGCCTCTACAGGTCTTTAAAACTTAATATGTTTTGCACCCTTTATAGATTGAGTATTTTCTCCAGCACTTGAATAATATGTCTGTTCCAACTCACAGAATCACAGAATCACAGAAT
>NW_010526972.1:0-60145 GCF_000687285.1 Phaethon lepturus
CCATCACTGGAGGTGTTCAAAAAATGTGTGGTTATGGTGCTTCGGGACATGGTTTAGGGGACATGGTGGCGCTGGATTAATGGTTGGACTTGATGATCTTGAAGGTCCTTTCCAACCATTGTGATTCTGTATATATATATAGATATGTCTAACATATTATTTAAATACTGGTTTATAGCAGGAGTTTACTGCCTTTCTAAATAGTTCTATATTTTCCCTCTTAGGACTCAAAACCACATCTTGATACAGGTTTTATCTTAGTAGGTTGAGCAAAATAAATGTATGGGGAGAAAAAAAAGAAAGAAATCAGCATGTCTTTAGAATCATCTTGGTTGCAATACACTGTAGAATAGTTAATTTATTCCAAACCTCTGACATAAATCATGGTGAAGTGGGAGAGAACAAAAGGCATAGAGAATCACAGATACAAAGCTAAGGACTGGTTTCGGGCAGAGCAGACATTTTCAAGGATAGTATATGGTAGACCTACAATGAAACCTTTCAGTTGCTATTTTTGTTGTGGAATTGAGCATTCTCGTTTCTGTTTTTACTCATTTCGGTATCAAAGGCTCTTGTGAAAACAGAACCCAGAGAAAGACGGTACTGAAAGATGATATGACTCTCCAGCTGTAAGCTATTTACCAGGATTCTGGTAGTGTGTAACCCAGCAAGGTAGCTGCTGTTTTCACAATGCTCATTTTAAAGGAGACACTAGATCTCTCAGTAAAGGTTTTTTTTTTTTCCTTGCTCTATTTTAAAAGTTTGGCTTGACATTAGTTGCATTTTTAAATGTAATAGTAGGCTTATGTTAGTACTTAAGAATTTTGTGGTGTGAATATGCTCATTCTCCAAGACCAATTTTTGGATTATTTTAAATTCCATTTTTGGTTGTCCAGATTATTCCATGGCTCTCATATGTAAAGCCTGGTAACTGAGGTCTGAATTTGTGTTTATATGTTCTTGGGCCAAGATTTTTCTATTTTGCATTACCATGAAAGTATCCACTGAGTTCTTCTAATTATATAACACTTGAGTTCTAAGATAATTTTAGTGAGTTGTTTGTAAAGCATTGTCTTAATTTGCTGTGAAAACATTGTTTAAAATGGGATATTAAGTATTCTGCTTTTTAAATCTGGTGCAAGTATGATAAAGAAAACAAGTAAAGCCCTCGATAGAAAAGTTAAATTTTTAACCTGAGTTAAACAGCAATGGAGATGAGGTAACTTGGCTAATAGTTTTGACAGTCTGTTGCGTTTATTTGCTGATAGAACAAACTGAGGTCACCTGTCCCTGCTTGGAATATCAGCCCAGGCCAGAAGTACCTCTAATGCAGAGTCACTGTGGGTCCTTTCCTGTGTTAGGCTCATAGCTCAAGCCAGTGTTCCTCCTCCAGAAGAGAGAGGATTTTCAAATGCCTGCTTAATTATATGAGTAAAATGTAGGATGAGGAGACTGACAGCATGTTTCCTGTGTTTTCTGAAAGTTATCTGTGTGGTTCTATAAATCAGGCCCTCTGTGAGAAGGTGTGTCTATTTTTACATCCAAGTGACGTGGAAGGCTGAAATATATGCGAACTGATGGCTGTCAGCTTTCATGCAAACCTGGTAAAAGGCATTTAGTTGTTTCAGGGCTAGAGAGAGAGTTTAGATACAGACAGCTAAAGCCGCTGGTGGATTTCTGAGTCTCTATGTGAATCTAAGAAGCCATCTGCTAATGTCCATGCTAATGCTAGATAATTGACCTGAGAGTTGCTTAGGAAATCAAATTTTGTAATACTCTGATGACAATACTTCTTTGTAGGTGAGATGACCTCTAACATTTCTTACTTTCTTCTCAATGTTTTTTGAACTATACTTCAATCTATTTTGTGTATAGCTGCTTTTAATATTATTCAGTGTTTTGGTTGCTCTTATGAAGCTTACGTATACTTTGAGCATGTCTGTAAATCAGGCCCTGAAGGTAAAGGGACGCATATCTGTGCATCTTAGGGCTGGGTCATGTATTCAGTTTTAAAAAGACAATCTAAAAATAATGAAAAATCAGCCTTAGAGTGCAGACACTCTAAAGGCCACAGCAGCAAAGTCAGAGGTGTGAATGCTCACTTACATGTGTCAGGACATACACGGTGCCATCTTTCGAAAGAGCTTCTCCATGAACTTGTACAAGCATATTGTATTATTTGCTGATATCTCTTTTCCAGTTGTATTGTGCTTCACTCCTACTGAAATGAGCTTCCACAGCTTCACTTCAATATATTTGACACTTTTATTGTGTTTGGATCTTTTTGTCCTGTAAAACAGTATCTGTTGTGCATTTTATTCATTATTCACAGGGTCATCTTCAAAAGGTCGAAGAACGTGGTGCCAGTACTTCTACTACAAGAATATGCAACCATTTTTCCTCATACTTCTATTTCTCCCTCTATATTCCTTTATGTTGATAGGGAAAATGAAGTTTGAGAGATGTAAAAAAAATTTTTAACATTATTTACTTCCGGTTTGTCCAAGTATAACATATCTATGCTGACCCCATGTTCAATATTATTATTAGGACTGATTAGGGATTGGGAAGAAAGGATTGTGGGAGTAGCAAAAAGGAAGATTTCAAAGGAATTAGTTTTTGTCTTTACTGAAAAAAATTGTCCAGCTGTTCATTGTTATTTAAGATATTAGTCATTCTCACAAATTTATGAGACTTTGGAAATAGGAATTTCAGAAAATTAGTTTCTTTCTAAACTTAAGAGACTAATACTTGAGATGAACAGAGGCTATATGCTGTTTTATTTATTTTGCTTGAAAAAGTCCATTGTTCTTGAAATGCTATTTGAGTTCATTGAAGCGTTTGCATTACAACACATGTTTTATTACAAAGTACTTTTACATAGCCATGCAGGTCTGTAGCAGGGAACTTGCTGCTTCTCTATTTGTCTTAGAATTCATCTTAATTCATTATATTGAGCTCATGTGGCATAAAAATGTGATGCACTTCACTGAAAAACTGTGAATATATACTCAGAAATATGCAGTTGTATGTACCCTGCGATGAGAGTCACTCTTAGTATCTATACTGGCTTTTCAAGCAGCAGTAAAGGAAACTCTGTGATAATAACTGAACACTTGTGACTGGCAAACATCCTCGTGCAGTTCAGAACTGGAATATGAATGGACTCCATGGGAGGCTGGCCCATTCCTGATGAAAACAGTTTTTAACAGCATGAATTTATGAATCTACTCAGTGCAAATGAGAGTTTATTATGCTGAGAGTCTAAAAATGATGTTTCATTTATTAAATTAATACAAGAATTGTATTCAGATACTGCTGAAGAGTTGTGTTAGACCTTCCTGAATGTCAGACCTGAGGTTGAAGCCATTGACTTAGGTTATAGGAGGTAATAGTGAAAACAGGACAAGCTGCCAAAAACTTCCCATTCTTTGCTTGATTGAAATGAATGTGTATTTGGAACAGCACCTGTCACAGTTTCCCAATCTGTGCACTAGAGAAAATGATACTTGCCCATTTTGAAAATACTGGGATTGTTTAATAAAAGCTTTTCATAGTTATTTTGCCCTAGAAAAAATCTTTTGCCCTTTTAAAACTATTCCTCCACAACACGGGTCAGCTACATCTAATTGCTGCAAGATTGGAAGCAATGGCATCTACTGTAGTGGAATCTGAAGTAACTTCAAATTTACACTGATGTGGCAGAAATCATAACATAAAATTCAGACAAATTTGATACCTAGTCACACATAACTCTAAGACTTACTGCCAGGTTTTGATATCTAGTCTGCCAGCTGTACTGTGCACTGCCCAGCTCATTCTAAACCATATGCCTTGAACAAACAATCAGCAAAGTGTGTTAAAAGCTCTGAAAAGTACCACATTAGCTGTAAGTCAACCAGCTGCACGCACTGCCCTATTAATTTGGATAAAAGCTTACCCTTTCAAAACTGATTTTTTTTTTCTTCTTTGTTCTAAAAATATGGCTTAAATTTAATCTCTGCAGCTGCAATTAGGTTTATAGCAACAATATCATACTATCTGTAAAATATTACTGAAATTCTGTTTAGGCTTTAAAAGTTTCCCTAGAGACAGAACAGTCCCTTACAATCTTTTCTGTAGCTTGAAAGGAAACAGTCATTCAAGGAGCACCCTAAAGCCTTTGTAGCACATATTCTTCATACTCTGGAAAGAGTCTTCATCAGAGTAGAGTGTTTATTCTTGTGCCATAAAAAAAAACGAAAAATGTATGCATTGTTTTCCCTCCTTTGATTGGATTTGGCTGATGCTCATCCTGGTTGAGTCACTATCCTATGGCTATTTGCAAGAGCAAGTCAAGAATTCCCTGGCAGCAATAAACATGTAAACTGTATATGTGTATGACTTCCAACCTCTATGAAGTACTGCTTTGTCTCTACACTTACACACTTTTTTTCCCATGTGCCCTGATTAAAATGGGTTCTCTGGTATTTACATTTATGTAGGTATGGATTGTCATTATCTGCATGTTAAAATGAAGAGTGAATATGAAAATAAGGAGGTAACATTACCATTGTGACTGGTCAAAAATCATACTTTCTCAGCTATAATCATGTTTCAGAATCCTGAATAGTATTATTTTTAGATTCGATTTTGTAAGATTTAAGGAGAAAGAACAATGCATATTAATAAAAATTTTAGTGGTATCTCTGAGCTAGAATGAAATATTTTGCTCTAAGCAGTCCTAGCTAAATAAAAAAGGGTAGCAAGCATGTTGTGAATGAAACACTTTCATAGCTGGTTCTTACCTGCACAGTCTTCTGCTTTCATTCTCTGAAACATATTATGAAAAGAAACCAATGTTGCAACTGATAATGCAGAAACAGCAGAGCAGCCTGCTGAGGTTAGTTGCCTTTTCTTCATAGTGCTTATGGTTAGGCCAAAGTGAGGCATAATAAGGCAAGTAAATTCCATCTACTTGCTATCAGCCAAACTAATATTGTTCCATTATTAATATCACTCTGCAATGTTAGAAAAAAAATCTTTAAATATTAGGGTAGTAGAAAACCTGACAGACTTCTATTGTTTTATTTACCTGTTGACTTGTGCAAGTTCTCACAGCAAATAGAAACAAATTACAAGAACACAGTTCTACTCTGCGGTGCTTAGAGTGTATGCAACAGATGTAACATACTATTTTTTATCCTTTGTTGCGGTTCATCTCACCACATCACAGACTGTAATGACTTCCTTATATAGTTTATTGATGTAGCTTCTAGTTTCCTTTTACCTTCTATTCCAGGTCGTTGCAGATGGAATATATCTTGAATTAGTGCAAGATATCTTACTGTTCTATACAGCTAAAAAAATACTTAAGTTCCTCGTGCAGCAGTTGCTCTCCTCTAAATTCTGGTCCCCTGTACTAACAATGTCAAACCTGTAGTTTAAGAAAATGGCATAGTCTTAGAGCTTTCCAGTTTCCTCTTGTGGTAGAAGTGGCTGAAAGTCAAAAGGTGTTTTGCCAGGTCTTGATTGTGGCAATGAAGTCTTAGGACTTTAGGTCTGCAGAGACATAATAACTGATATAAATATGTGTTATAAAGTTCACTTCAAAGTTGGGCATGTGGATCCCTGCGGAAGTATTCCTCCAGTGTTAAACTGATACTACACTGGATGAGAGCCAACAGGCTCTTAACTTGCTTTTAAAGACCTGAACCGGGAAAGCTTTTCAGAGAATACATCTGTATTTCTAATTTGCACCTTGAAGGATGATATTGACTGGAGAGCTGGTGAGAATGAATAAATTGATTCACAGTGGGTTGACAGCTCCTGTGTCTCACTTTCTGTGAAACATCTGTGGGTGATGCCACCACAAAATTTGACTGCTGGCTTGCAAGCTGGTCTACTAGCAATACATGATTAAAAACCTGTTGCTCAGATATAGGCAACTGAATTCGTGACACTGTTTTCCAAATTACTTTGCGTAGCTTTGGGCGATAAGGGGACTGGAGCAGAGCAAGGAAAGACCTGTTTCTTCAAGAAATGTCACCTCTGCTCTGCTGATTCTCATAGATGTGCAAGTGGAATAATGCAGCAGAAAATCAAGCCCAGAACTGAAAGTAGTTATTTATTAAGAAAATATTTTTCTTCTTAAAAAATAATTTTCTTGTGATTTTTTTTATAGCTTTAGAGAGAAAAATAATGAAGATGACTAAGTTTTAACAAATATTACAGGGTGAAATTTCTAGCAGCCAAATTATTGGACGCATTCATTTGTAAATATCAGTGATGCAGATGACAAGTTATATAGATCACAATTCTTCTCTTTTTGTCATGAGGAGTAGTAATTTATTATTTGAGTAATCACGCAGCACAGCAGAGTTTAGATTCCCCAAGAAAAAGATTCACAATGTTTATGAATGTGCTAGCATTTTATCATTATAAAATTATGAATGCAGAAGAAATCATCAATTTCTAAAATGCAATGCATGTACACTGAATACAGCTGTGGTATAAAATAGACAGGTAGACCTGTGAATCAAATGCTCTTGCACATCATATATTAGCTAAAGTTTCTCCTAATTTGTTTCTATTGTAGGCAGAGTATACTCATCTTCATGCCACTTCAGTCTATGATGAAGGTTCAAAATGTACTCAGAAAGCATCCTTATGTTGAGCACACTTAATAAGTAGAACTGTACTGTTTGGCTTTTTTGTCCAATTTCATATGAAGATGACATGAGACAAGAGACTCAGATGTCCTGGCAGTCTATGCTTTGTGCTGAAGAATGAATGAGTTAAATATATGAAATTCTTAGCCGCTATCTTTTACAAAGGGAAACATAACATTATGTAATTATACAATATTGGCATTTAAATTTATTCAGCCCTTGTAGAATCTGCCCGTGGCTTTTTTTCCCCAAACGGACATTATTGTAGCTTTTTTATAAGGAACAATTTGCTGTATCACAGCTGGCCATCAGCAAGACATTGTAGACTTAATTCCATAGATGGCCTTCAGTGAGACATCATCTGATTCATTCTGAGCTGAGCAGTGCCAGGACACATACTTGCTTACTGAAACAATGAGAAGCATTTTATGTGTATTTGTGCATGAGCACAGGCTGTAAGTTTATTTTTTCAAGCTAAAGGGAAGGACTATTAACCACAAACTCTAGAGCCTCTGATTTTATAATTAGAAATCAATTGGGCAAAGCTTAGTTTTGCATATGTGACCTCTTCCCATGACTATATCCCAGAATGTTTTTTTTCCTGAAATGATTTGCTTAACAATTTTACACGAACAGCTAATCTATTTGCAAAATCAGTTTGAAATACTAAATTGCCCGTGTGCTTTTGGTGGCCACATAGAAAAAAGTTTAACCAACATGGAATTACCTGAATGTTTGGGGTTTTTTAATTTACAGTTTAATCTCATTGTTTACTTGTTTTAATTAAAAGCTGTCACAAAACTTGTTGGCACTACAGAGTTGCATTGACTTTGGTAAGGGCACGGCAGGGCCAATTACATCTGGAGTTTATAATGTTCATTTGTGTCCACGAGGAGGTAAAATGCATCTGGACTATGTTATGCCAGACAGATTGCTAAAAGACATTTACTCAACTGATTTGGCCATCATGGGCCAGTATGGTGGTGTGGATTCATTTCTGTCCTGATTGCCCTGGTATTTGGGAATCCTCAGGTGGCATAGATACAGCATTTCCTACTCCTCTTATTTTCTGCTATTGTGCACAGAGAGCTTTTTAGCTCTCTAAAAAGAAGGTATCTGACCAGTGCATTTAATTCCAATGACCATCAAATTCAGGGGTGAGGGAATGGGACCCAACAATCTGTTGGTTTTTTTTTCCTGGAAACTAAACTATCATTTGTTGTAGCCTACATTTAATTTGAGTTCCTAGTATAGGAACTGAATGCAGGGTAATGCTACTGTGGCTCTTTTTCCTCTATGTACTGTGCAAGTCAGCCAACTTCTTGATCTTAGCCAAATGTAAATGCAACAACAAGGTAAGATATAAAATAAGCTGCTCTTCTGTTCGTTAGTTTTATGCTGGGAATGGAAAGCTCTTTCCATGTTAAATGGGAAATTTCTAATTAATAACCAAATAAAAATGATATTTTAAAATTTACAATGATGAACTTATTGTGGTAGTAACAACATATTCTGGGGAAGCACTAACCAAGAAATAATCTTTTGGTTTTTCTCCTTTTGTCCGAGATCATGTTATGCATGCAAGCTTATTATTTACTACCTCACAGTAATACTGTTTTAAAATGTGCAAGAATATCTGAGATTTGTGGTACGATAGGGCTGAATTGAATGGGATCTAAGTAACTGCAGATGTGGCTGGTTTCATTGTTATCAGCTTATCTAAGCTTTTGCACTTAAGGGCTTCTCTCAGTTCAAAGCACAGACACTGCTTGGTTGAACAGAGCTAAACTATGTTTGCACTTCTTAGCCCTTCAAAAATAATGCTAACTTAATTCAAGTTTACATACTACAGAACTTGAAGGAGTTTAGATATACATCAAGTAAAAATTCCTTTCCATTTCTATAATACAAGGAGACACCAAAGGAAAAAAAAAAAAGAAACATATAAAAGCTCTTGAGGTTTAATTTTAGTTTTCTCAAAAACACTTTTTCTTTTATTGTGAACAAATATAATTTTATTTCTGCCCCCATTCCCTTGCTTAAAAGAAAGAAATCACTAAAATATAAATCAAAATTTAGCATCAAAGAGCAAGTTTGTCAATACAGGTATTTGGGGAGATTCTTAGAATGTTGGAATAATTATAACATTGGATTTCTGTTCAGCATAGAGATAGACCAAAATTTGCTACTACATAGCATAAAGAGATATCTAAGTACATTTCTGTATTTGAAATGATGGGAGAACATACTAGTAGAGCATAGATAAAAACAGCTCTTTTTTACCTTGGGTTTCGGTTTTTTGTATTTCTATTTTCAATAGTTTGTACTTCAACTAGACATCATGGCACATTTAGAGGAAAGTTGGTTAGTTGATTGCACTTTTTGAAAGGGCAAAAATATGGACCGCATTAAAAACATGTTTCAAAAAGAGCCTCAAAAATGAGGATTGGAGATTTCCAAAAACCAGCGCAAACTCAGCCTAATACATTTACTAGTAAAGTATATTCAAATAAATAACAGAAAGGGCTGTGCACAGGAATGATTGGGTTTGTGTGTCAGAACTTTTATTCCAAAATCCTTTGGCCAAGTTAGGATCCATGAAAGATAAGCAGGAAGAAATAATTAGGAAGAGACTCTTGAAGAACTAAGATACCAGTTCTAGTCATGTCTTCTCCTTTCCCAAAACTCAGTCCATCAGCTTTCAGGCATGCTTTCACCTTTTGCCTTAGGTTAAGTTTATCAGAATCCTATATGATATTTGCTATTTATGAAAACGTGACTTTCCTCATAATGATATCCAATACAAGATGAGAATATGTTTTGAAAATATAATTTTATGATCCCTGGAAAAAATAAGCTATTGGATCCGCAGTAGTATTTTTGGACTTACTTAGGGCTGATGAGAGCAGAGGAAGGAGACTAAGTCCTGGGGACTGCCTGTAGTGGCTTATAGATCAATCAGCACCAGTGGTGACCCTAAGAGATCGTTCATCTAGAATGGCCCCTGTCATCTTTGCCTTTGGTGCAGACGGTTTGCACATTGTAGTCAGCAGAATACTAAAAAAAAAAAAATAAAATTTAGATGGGTATTAGATAAAGCAGCAGTATATTCCTTTATGCACAGTGCCCCAAATAATGTAAAGAAAAGGCATGCCAGGAAAAAAAAAAGGAGGAGAAAGGAAAAACTGAGAGATTGGTTTGACTGAACATCTGAGGCTTTGAGGCTGTGGGATGACCCTGGCACTTCTCTGTCTCTGAATACTGTCAGCTGTGGTAGTGGCAGGAGTCGATTGTGCTGGTCCCTCTCACTGGGCTTCTGCAGTGTCTTCTGCCTCCATGTTCCTTTGGACCGTGACAGCATGTGTCTGTGATTAATAGAGATTGTTCACTGAGGGGAAACAGTGGCCTTCACAGGCGAGATTTCTCTCTGTTGATTGTGGATTTCTAAGTAACTGGAAGGAAATTCTGTCACTGGGAATGAAAGGAAACTTATTTACAAGTACATAGTATGTGGAAGTTTATCATCCTGTGATATCGTTCAATGACTTTCATTGCAAACTACAAAAAAAGTTTAAATAATTTAAAGGTCTTTCTAAATCCTACACAAGTTAAGAAGTGCTCTCAGCAGGTACTATAAACATGGATTTTACTCCAGTCTTAACTCGTCCTGCTGTGATTACTTATTCAAACTGTGCAGCTGCCAAGTCATAGATGTCATGTCCTTTATCACAGAAGCACAATACTTAATTTTGTTTGTTAAGATATACTAACGGGAGATATCTTAATACATATAATTCTAGAGCACAATCTAAGTTTTTATTTTAGAGATATTAATATGTACTAGATGAATGATTACAATGGTCGCTCAGCTTCTGTTAATTTGAAGTCTTTAAAGCATTCAATAAAATGAGTGTTTGCTGTCCACGTCTGAGTGGAATGCCAATTCTTGTTTATAAAATTATAAAGGTAAAAAGAAAGTCCAATAATTGTCTCCAGCAGGCTCATTTGCATTATTTCTTCATAGTAATTACATGAACAATAGGGATTCTATACCTAATAGCAAAATATATGCTCTTCTGTGTATGCTGAAATATAATCACAGCAAATATGTTTTAATTGTGTCTGTGATGCTGCAGAAGTAAAGGCACAGCAGAAAGCTGTTCTAGTATCTACAGAATGAGTCAGAGCATGAAACACTAAAACATTAAAATAAAGCTGGTTCTAATAAGGGAAATAATTATGATAAACAAAGGGAATGAAGTTGCTTTATTTTTGTTGGAAGTAAAGATTTAGTTGGAGGATTTGTGTAGGCAGCTGGAATGGTTTTGCTTTTAAAGCAAAGAAGAATTTAATGTTCCTAGAACTGAAGTGTTTCTTCCGAGATGAGTAACAGATTTACATTTCATGTGTAGTTTTGAAGAGTTGGGAAGAAAACATATTTTTTTGTTGCTCCAAATACAAATTTTTAGAGTATCAAGAAATGTTTTGGTTGAGGCATAGTATTTTTATTATGTGAAAAAGCACAACACTTTAATACAATAACAAATGAAATTATTTAAAAGGAACATTTTGTTTACATTTTGAATGTATTAAGAAGTTAAATACTTTAAAAGCATCAAACTAACGCATATGCAGGCATAAAATATTTTTGAGTGTAAAATAACATTGAAGCATTCTGGTCAGGAAATGTTCAGAAAAAATACTGCATTGGTCTTTTCCCAAACCTGTATTTGTTTTCTAAATCAACTGTTCAGTAATGTGCAAGTGAATGGTTGATATATGAGTGTCACTGAACCATTATGCTTGTCCAAGAAAATAGAGGTGAAACAATATATGCAGCTACAAGGGTAGGACTGGTATTTTGGGTGTGGCCTCTTAGAGGTCTTGAGCAGCTGTCCTTAGGACCTTCAACTTCTCAGTTTGTTCTGAATACTGTGTGTCTCTTTCTGTGACTCTGTTTCCCCATCAGCAGAATGGGAAGAAAAGATTTTTGCTTTGCAGTGGTGTGGTGATGCTCATTCAATTATTGTGGTGATACACTCGGATTGTGGAGTAGCGTACAGGATGTCCATGTGTTAATATTTAGGTGACGGTAACATTACTTTGATTGCAGGAAGACAAATAAAAGGTTATCCCTGGTTTGTGCAAAGCTCTGAGTGAATTGCTGGTATTCAGGATGTGTGATCACTCTCAGCATTGCACCCCGGGGCTGAATGACACGGTCAGTTTGATGATGACTCTCTCTGCTCAGGCTATCAATATAAAGTGTCACTTCTAGAAGAGAATCAGGCCAGAAGAGAGCTTTAGCCGCAGGGAGTGAGAAGAAATGAGCTTGGCAGTAAGATTCCAGGCAGAATAAATAAGGTGTGGG
The DNA here is from genome assembly GCF_000687285.1 of Phaethon lepturus. NCBI lineage: Eukaryota > Metazoa > Chordata > Aves > Phaethontiformes > Phaethontidae > Phaethon > Phaethon lepturus. Next base: position 12,022 of record NW_010526972.1, read on the forward strand.
AGTATTCTTAGCAAAAAAATACACTCACTATTGCATATAATGAGATCCAAATCAGGTGTTACTTCGGGGGGTGGGGAGGAACACACAACAAAAAACTCAGAGGCTTTTTATCGATCTCATATTCTGTATCCATTCATCCATTTTATCCATCTGCAGTCAAAGAAACTATTGAAATCTATGTTATCTTTGCAAACAACTTGTGGCCCACCTTTCAGGAATGCAATTCCTTGTATTCCCCTTGATTTTAACTAGCTGCTATTCTAATTTTTTCTCATGCGGATTTCATGGAAGAGCTTCTCATGAAGCATCTCCCCCAGCCCTTTGATGGTGAGGGACTGCTTCTCCAGTCTTTCTCCACACATGCTTAAAAATTCAGTTGTTGTCAAATCTCTTGTAGATAAGAGCAGGAAAAAGAAAGAAAAAGTATTTATCAAACGTGAAACTCCCCAGGTAACCCTTAAAGTGAATATTATCACAAGTGTTCATAGATTGTTGGGGGCTTTTTCATCTTTGCTTTAGGTATTTGTAAGGCTGTGGTTTGTTTGTCTTTTATAAACAAACAAACAAACAAAAACCAGCCCAACCATCTTGTAATCAATAAACTGGCATCTGGAAGTTAAATATTCTCAGCTTCATTTTCTGTGGAATGACTTAAATTGCCTAACATTCATGTAACTTTTTTTCGATGTGTTTTTTTAGGAGCCATATGCTTGCTATTTACTTCCTTTTGCTCCTGCGTTCCATTTGTTTACTCTAGATATTTCTATTTCTTGGTGGTTTTCACCTTCCAAACTGGCTGATGTTTGGTTTTTGACTTTCACTACCACCATCCCTTTGGAACTATAGCTCTGCAGATAGAATAAAGCTGAAATATGAGGAGTTGGGGGGGAGTGTTTCTTGTGACAATATAACATTCTTTAGATTTAGACAGGGGCTTTTTGCAGTCTTTTCACACTTTCTCTATTATCCATCACCTAATCTGCATAACTTCATTCCTTTTTATTGGTAAAAGACAGATGCCAGACTTTTAACTATTTAATTCTTATATTAAAGTTCTTTTTTAAGTTATAAAGAGTAGGTACAGTGTATATAATACAACTTCACTACTAGCTTCCTTTCTGTTTTACAACTATACATTCTGTTCAGGTCTAGAGAATGGTTGGCATTAATGTGGTATTCATCTAAACTGTTAGAATTGGACTGAGACTGACCGTACTGGCAAACAGCATACAAAGGTTTAAAGTTACAGGTCAAGAAATCCACGGTATTCGCAGATCCAGAAGCGGAACTGAATCTTCAAATGGTGATTTCTGTAGTATGCAGAAGTATTGCTAATCTGTATGAATGGGACTCATTTGTAAGGGACTGTTCATGAACTGTTTGTAAAAATCGGCAAACATAAGAATTTTTCAGTCTTTCTGCGTTCTTTCACAGCCTTGGAAGTGCTTGTTAAACCTGCATACCAATAATATGAAACAAAAGCAGAATATATAGCTCCCCTGGGGACTCTGCTTTTCTTAAGAACTTCTGTCATGTTATAGGAAATGTACAGGTTGCAGTTCTCCAGAATTGCTGTGTGTTTTCTCTTTTTCAGGTTGAGATTGCTTGGGTTTTGTACTGGTTGGAAGGGCAGGGTTATATTCGGGCTAATTTTTTTTTTTTTTAATTGAGAAAAATGTTTAAGCCTGTTCTACCACTGTGCCATACTTTCTTGTAGCACGTATGGAAAAAGAAAAGGAGACTGGAGAACCTCTGGGGGTTTGCCTGTTTAGCCACCTTGCGAACACTGATGCTGTATAATCAGAAGCAGTTATGCACCAGGCTGGCGAAAATTACGGCTCCAGGCATTCTTGTCCTGGGGGCATCTGTCTTGTTCTGAGAAAAGCTACCTGTTAGTGGGGCTGGCATAGCTGAGACAGGGAACTGTGCTTCAGCTGATAAACATATACAAACTCGGAAACCAGTTGCGGTTGGTAGTGAGATATTTAATGTGGCTTTGAATTTTCAGTATGGGAGTGTTGTGGTTTAACCTGACAGGCAGCTAAATGCCACACAGCTGTTTGTTCACTGCCCCCCAGCCCCAGTGGGTTGGGGAGAGAATCGGCAGCGGGGAAAAGTAAAATTTGTGGGTTGAGGTAAAGACAGTTTAACAGGACAGAAAAGGAAGGGAAAATAACAACAACAATAACAGTAAAAGGATGTACAAAATAAGTGTTGCAACAATGCAGTTGCTCACCACCCAGCAACCGATGCCCAGCCAGTTCCTAAGTAGCAGCCCTCCCCAGCCAACTCCCCCAGTTTATATACTGGGAATGATGTATGGTATGGAACATCCCTTTGGTCAGCTGGGGTCAGCTGTCCCGGCCGTGTCCCCTCCCAGCTGCCCGCGCACCCTCAGCTCCTCGCTGGTGGGGTGGTGTGAGAAGCTGAACAGTCCTCGCTTAGCAACAACTGAAAGCATCAGCATGTTACCAACATTATTTTAATCCAAAATCCAAAACACAGCACTATATCAGCTATTAGGAAGAAAACGAACTCTCTCAGCTGAAACCAGGACAGGATGGAAAAAAAGTTTGGTTTAATCATGCTGTGACTGTGATTTTTTTTTTTTGACTGGCCATGATTCCAATTTGTGTCAAGAAAGAGTTAACATTTGACAAGCCAAGATATGTTTGTTAACTGTATCAGTCTTTGTGTCAGAAGATCCGTAAGAGAACTAAGTGACAGTGCATTTATACTGCTAATATTTTGTTGAAGAACATCATACAGCAGATTGTCTTTTCAGCTAACTTTGCCATCGATGTCCATTTACATACCAAATGATCCCACCTCCATAGGCAAACAAAATATTCCATCTTCTATATCCTGAGTAAATGTGAAAAGGCAGCTTTACTGACTTGATAAATAATCTCAAATATTTTACTTTACTTCAGGGTCTTGCTATTTTCACTTTATTATCTCACAGGCAGATAACTGTTAATCTTGTTATTTATCTGGTTTGTATGAAAGTCAGTTATACCTTATCTATTAGTTGTCAGAAATGTATAAAAAATAAGCTTGTAGGCTAGTGGTAAATTCTGTATTTAACTGGACTATAAATTATGGGGTCATATTATGAACTAATGACTACATGTCAGTTATGATTTTTTTCTTTTTGAGGGGATGTCTTTGGTTCTGTATCTTTCTTTTATAAACCTATATGTGCTTCAAATAAAAAGTTTTGCCTTGTGTCCCTTGAAATTTGAGACAGAGACTCCTACTGAGTTCCTGAGTCTTATATCAGATCCTAAAACCATTCACATTAAAAAAAAAAAAAAAAAAAAAAATCAATTTAGGACTAGGAATATATGCAGTAATTCAGCCCCATTTTTTTCCATGAATTTGAGCCATACTGAATCCGTAGGTAGTAATTGTAGAAATTAGGCAATGTCTTAGAAACTAATTCCTAAAATGATGTATTCAGGGCTCATTCTTCCTTGATTCTTTTTCAGAAAAGGGGAAGGGGTAAAAAAGACGTTTGATATTCCACCATAAGCAGAGGACAGTGAAATAAACTCAGTGAAGGTTGCAGCACACAGTAGAACAGAGCCCTTGTGTCAACAAGGACCTCTAGGTGTTATCATAATACAAGTAATTAATAATCATTATTTATAGATGAGTACCGACTCTACAGTTGTCAGCTGCCCAGCTAACCAGCTGTCATTTGGTTCTCTCAGTAGACTTTGTTCATATAAGTAGAAGGAATGTACACGAGATATTTGGCTTTTGTGTCATTTGTGTATCTAGGGTATCGTTTGGATGATTTAAAAACTTCAGTTCTCAAAAAGAGAACAAAGAGCTTTTCTTTCTCACCTTTTTAAAGTTGTGGGGTTTTTCTTATCTTTTTTTTTTCTGAGCCCTTCCAATAGGTACCTGAACTCCTTTTATTAGAGAAACCTTAGCAGAGTCCTTGGAGATCTTCAAGAATTGCCCTTATGCAGCTGTTTCCCTCCTTTGCTGTTCCTTTTATGGCCATTATGTTCTCTAGTGGGCAACCTAATGATCAGTCCTTTGAAGGAGAGGGAACACATGTATAATTTGAAAAGAGGTCCTGAGAAGTCATAGTATGTTTTCTTGCCCCTTAACTTCAGTCTAATGTGTCTTGTGCATCTTCTCTGCTACTCACAACCCCAAAAGATATTAGTGCAGGATAGCTGGTCATCTAAGAAGAATGTCCTGTAGAGAAGTGCAAAGAACAGCTGAATGAGGAGAGGACCATATGGGGTTTTGGCTGTTCTGTGCTCACAGAGTGATATGAGCACTACCAAGCTTGTGTGGGTAGAGAAAACCGACAGTGATTCAGCCATCATTGAATTAGTACAGATGTCTCCCGCAGCGTCCCACAGTAGTCTTCACCATGAGCTCAGACGATTTGGATAAAGGTCTAGACTAAATAGTTGTGAAGTCTGTGTGGATTCTGGCTGTTTGAGATTGACATATGTTACACACTTACAGCTTTTGTGATACTGATTTGTATACAATTTGTCTGTATTTGTGCTGAGCCAGAGTTTGTTTTTGCTGGGACATTGACCCTAAATTTTGGATGTTTTGAATCACAGGTAGGTTAGGTGTTTACAGCAAATGACATAAATACTCCAAACAGTGCCCACACTTATAATCATAGCACTGCTATTTTTTTCCTCCTTGGAAACAGGTCAGGTTATCTGATGTGCCAAAAAAAGTGGTAATTGTCACTGAGTCTTCAGTCTCCATATGTACTCAGAAGGGGACTGCAGGACTCAATTGCTAGAGAATCAGAGGTAATACGTTACTAAATATAATACATTACTAAATATCAAACACTGCTGGAGTGGGCGCAGTTGTTTATTTCTGCACATTTAATATTGTCTATGTGCAATGGTTTGTGTTCTCCTTTCCTCTATCAGTTCTTCCAGAAAAGCATTAACAAAGGCAGAACCTATGATCTATCTTTAGTAGCTTAAAAATATTTCAAATTTAATGGTATTGCAAATTGATTGCATAATGAGACACATAACCTTTGCAAGTCAGTTTGTAAGAAATTCACAGGAACACATAACTTAGTGGAAAAGCATGGGAAATTATATTAGAAAGCTTTGAAAACCACACAAGTGATGGGGCAAATAATTTCTTGTGAAACTGCATGAAATCATAACAACTAATTTCAACCAGGTTCTTCTGAATAACTTACAATTCTGCATGTGTTATCCCTAATAAATACCTAAGTGCATGAAAATAGGGAAAATAATAAAATTATCCTCACATTATATCTGTTTATTTTGATGTACGACATTCTGATAGTAATGTCGTAGTAACTCTGAAGAGTACACAGTAACTCTGAAGAACCCTTGTGTTACATCTCATAAGGAATTTGTTTTGTAGCATTTCCTAGCTGTGTTTATTTTCATGTTCTCAGTAACTAGAAAAATAATTCCAGTAAGAAAAAATATATACCGAGCCCATGTGTGCAGTTCACAGATTAGTGTAAGTACACCAAAAGTAAGTTATATTATCGAATGTAAGCAGATAGTTTATAGGATAATCAATATCTAAGTACTCACAATTTAATTTTTTCCGTTCTCTCTTTTTCTCTCACTCAGTTACCTTCTCAGCAGTTTTCAATTTTAGCTCAAAGCTGGCTGCATAGCTGATGTTTATATTTCTGCACTGTAGATATGTTTGACAGCCAATTGCTAGAAAAGAGCTTTCTATTTGCACTGCCAGCTTTACACATTATGTGGTTTTAGGCAGTACTCATGTTCCGACACTGAAGTATGCTAAGCAGTTATCTTAAGTTTGAAAAATTACCTTCAAAACAAGGTATTTTAATGCTTTCATGTTTGTGTTATTAAATAACGGAATGCATTAATTAACAGAATGCATTCTGCATGGATTTGGAATTGCTTTGTGAAGAAGGAAGACAGATTAAATATATTATCATTGGGATTCTCCTAATCATTGTGAGCAAAGCATGATCACAAGCCAGGGTGGTGAAAGCAGAGCCCTGAAGGACTGTAAAATCATGACAACTTAAATATGCTTAAATAAATGGAAATATCCTGTCACCTTTGACCACACTGGCCTACTGTACTTTTTTCTGCCTTAGCTGATCTAGGCTACAGCTTGTCTATTTTGGCAGACTTTGTAAGCAGCTTTCAAATTACTGCTGTGGGTATGTAGCGATTAACTTTTTTTATTCCTCTTCTGCAATCCTAAGAGTATGTATTATAAGATATTGCTCTGACATTCACTTGTGAAAATCATTTGAAAAACACAAAGAGGTCTTAGCGCTTAAGTGTAATGTACTCTGTGCCTGAGAATGAAGCCTAACAAGTTATAATAAGCTTTTAGAGAGGAAGGAAAAAATACAGCTCAAACAACATGGAAGAGAAGCTCAGAACAGTGTGAATAAGATGATGGTGATTAAAGGAAAAAAAGAGAAGGATCTGGTATACAGGAACTGCCGAACTTCTGGCTAGCACACTGAATCGGAAATTCCCATGGCTTACGTTTTTTTATAGCCTTCCCAATCTTGTCTGTGTTGAGGAAGGAGCAGCAAGACGGACTCTGCTGGCAGTAGAAATTCGCAGCCAAACGGGAACAGTCTTCTGAAGTCACATATGGAGACTTCGCACAATCTTACAGGTGGTAGAAACTACAGCGTAGTTTGTGTCCAAGACTGACACGATGGAGGACGGAGTAAATGGCTTTACTGCTATGTCAGTGATTTGGGAAAAGAGTGACAAGTGCAGGAGGCACTGTTAATTATAATGCCTGAAGCACTGGAATCGTTAATGTAAGTACTTGACCCCGAACAGTAGGAGATGACAGACAGATACTTTTTTTTCCCCATAAAGACACAGAATAGGGAATATGTTTTACAAGACTAAAACTGCACGCGATTTCTGAGGCTCTCTATACTCGGCTTTCAGATCTCCTGTGGTGAACCACAGTATGCTATAGATGAAATAATAGAGAATTAAATGAGATGGGAAAGGATTCCTCTTTGGCAGTATGACACGATTTCATTGCATGTTTCCAAGTATCAGAAACAGTCGGGTTTAAAAAATCAAGACCTTTTTACAGGAGCAGTGTCTGTTGGAACACGAGAAAGGAACAGCAGTCTGGGTTCAGAAATAGTTACGTGAACTCCAAGCTAGGCAGAAAGCCAACTACAAAAAGGTGCCAGCCATCTGAGGCCACTTGACACAGGACACTTGGGCGTTAAATAGCTGCAGAAAGCAGTGACTAAAGGCGGCAGTCCAAGCTGTGGTGGGACACAGGTCATATGTGGTGGTGGTGTTCTCAGGACAGAAGGGAAGACAGATGGTATTCCCAAACGGAAAGGGCCAAGGCCAGAACTAGGAAGACAGAAAGCTTTAGCTATCATCTGGCTTAACATAAGGATTCAGAAGAAGCAAGGTATACAAGAAATACATAGAGAAAAATCAACCTGAGACAATGCTTTGGAATGAAGATAGCGAAGAGTAGAAACAAATTACTTTGTTGCCGTCACAACCACCGAAGATGAACATGTGATTGTGGATTTGGGGAGGACTCTGCACCTCGATGTGTGGTTTCCTCCCTCTCGCGGAGTTCCCCTGGTGGGGGGAATGACTTCTGTGAAACAATCCTGGCAAATACATAACAATTCTAATTAAAAATTAATACTGTGATTAACTGGAGATAAATGGGTAGAGCGCTTTAGGAATGGCTTGGGTAGTCCTACTATCTGGATGTTTTTTTCCTAATATGGATCTTTGTGAGACTGAACATGGGTTTATCTCTTACTCTGTTCCTCTCATCTGTAAAAAAAAAAAAAAAAAAACCAACAACAAAAAACTACCCCAAAACACCAAACAAAAACACTATCTTTTTTTCTCCCAAGACATTGAGTAAAAAAACTAGCTATTAACTTTTTATTAATAATAATTTGTTAATTATTAATTAGTATTAAATATTATTATTAAATATTAACAGATATTAAATAATTATGAATTCAGACTGGTGAGGAAGGCGATACATGACATGTACAGAAAGGACCAATAGTGCTCTAACCACTAAGGACTTAGATCAAGACTCAGTCACATTCCTGAGCTCTTTTCTTGCATCAGTTGGTCATAATCACTGAATTAGAACAGATTGTTAAATCCCAGTCCTGTCTCCAGTTTTTAAACAACAGTTCACTAGTGAAGATGATACCAAAAGGTAAGCAATGAAAAGCTGTTTGTGCACAGTTGCAGTATGAATATAAACAGAGACAAAATTAGCAAATCAAATAGAATAAAAAAGAAGCAGCAAAGAATAAACAGAAACATAAAAGAAGCCATCTGGAATCAAAGATACTCAAATGACATGGTAGGAAACTGAGGCATACAAAAGCAGAGACTACACACTTAAAGTGTTAGGGATATTATTGCCTTAATTTTCTTTGAATATGGTTCTGAAACTGTAGCTGAGAAGTGTGAGCAGTAGTGTCTTTTGACAGTTACTCCAAAGGCTTCAAGTTACATGATTCTCATATCTTAAATGAAACCTTTGTCATCCCATGGACATGCCTGTTTCCTTTCTGAAAGTGTTCCACGTACTGATATTATGTCAGGTATATCAAGTCTGTGCCCCAATTTGTCATTACCCTGAATAATAACGCAGGATATTTGATTCCCCATTGTGCAGCTATAATTCCCATTACTAAAGATGAGGTCAGCCTATCCATGGAGAAAATGAAAGATTCTATTAAATTGAAATTACATTCACTTTATTAATTCTGCGTTGTGTGCAAATGAATTGAATCTATTTGTAATAGTTTAATTATGAATGATTGTTTTAAACTGTGGGTCATCAATAAACGTTCTCATTGTCCATTATGTGTCAGAGCACGTCAACAGTATACACAAAAACCTTCTGTAACACCTAATGATGTTCATATTTTTAGGAAAAAAAAAAAAACAACCTGCAAAGTCACATACAGAAAGAAAACACATGATGAGGAAGGTGTGTTAAAGGTTTTGAAAGCATTGATACATAAACGATTGTAAAAGTCACTAAAATCCTTCCATACTTTCAGAGTGAGCTAGAGCTTCTTAGAACCCAGCAGTTTTGGGAAAAGAGTCACAAAAGCGGAGAATTCTGTCTCTAAGTTTATTAAATGAGGTCTGCCTCATAAATGAGGACTTTTATAGCAAGGCATAGGTAAAAAGTAGAAGAATCTGAAGCATTAGGATAGTGCTGGAGTGTTATGTGTGTGTATCTGTGTAACATCAGGTGAAAATCAGTGATGCACTAGTTAATCTCTTAAAAAAAGATTCCAGAGTTAGGAAGAAGAAGAATGATGCAAATTTTAAAGTGAAGTTTTAAGGACTAACTATGCCTTTTCCCTTGAAACAAGTAAGGGGTAATTCCCTTGTAATTACACAAGGATGAATTAATTACTTTCTAACAAACTCAAATAAAAACTTGACTACATGATGCTTTCTTTTCTTTTCTTAATTAAAAATGTCCAGGACCATATTCATAATATGTAGATTCCTCCCCTTTTTTGAATTATTGATATATTTATGCTTTTTTACTAATATGAGGAAATTGGGTTACAAACCCTCACTTTGATGATGCAGCTTATTACAAGCTAGTCCTTATCAAGTTGTGCATCAACAACACACCTAGAGAGGACTTGAGTGCCCAATCCGACTACGAAGACCAGTCAACAGCTTTTTTTCTAATTGTGGGTATGGACCAGACCCAAGTGCATTATGTGCTTTCCTGGTGGTGAGCACATGGCTTGAACATGAAATTCATTGTGCTGAGCAAGCTCTTGTTTTGACTACCATTGATTTGCCAGGTAGCTGCCTGAGAGCAGGCGAGACAGTTTCCACCGGCAGGAGAGACTCATAAATCTTTCTGCATACTCAGAATTGCAAAAGAACTTCACAAACCTAGCTTGGAGCTTCTGCAGCCTTCGCCCGTGCATTATGTCCTTGGCTGCATACATAGTTTTGAACCAAGTATCTGTTAAGAATGTGGTTAAAATACGATGAAAACATATCTATGGAATAGGAGAACTTAATATCAGTAACACGCTCATGGGTTTGTTTTTTCTTTTACTGCAGAGTAGTACTTTTACTTCTACGGAACATAGAGGCTTTTTGAATAAGTTTAATCTCACAATTTCCCTTGCCCTGATTGTAATTATGCATGTTTGTAATGTATGTACATGGGAGACTGTAAATGTGTTAATATATTTGGATAGTATGTTGGCAATACTTTTAGATATGCATTTATTATTAGTGAAAATGTTAGTTTTGTGGATGTACGCTGTGTGTGCTGTGTTACCATTAATACTGGCTTCACTGATTATCAAATGTATTATAACATAGAATAGTAAGAGAGTTAATAATTATTAGAAACTGCGGTGTTCAGAGGGTTCATTTTGAATGAAGTTCATCTTTTAGGATCGGACCTGTGCTGCGGTTACATGGGAGCAATTAGTAGGGTATTAATACAAGGGCATCTGCATCACTATGAATCCAGGCATGAAATGGGTGATGGAGTTGCATCTGCTACTTTTAAGGGAGAGATATGTTTGAATTTATAGTCCCGCAGGCAGGGCAGTGATGAAGGAAGAAGATTTCATTTCATCTGAAGTCTAATTAACTGAATCTCCTGTAAAGGAAGTGAGTTTGACTCACTCTGAACATGATTAAAGTCTTCCAGTGAACGTGCTTTTCGGTTTGTTTTGGGATGTTATCTAGTAGTGGGACGTAGGGGCTAGCTATAGATGTCTCCTTTTTAAAACAGAAGTTCTTGTTACATCTCTTGATACTGCTAAGAGGTCAGCTTTCAAACACAGGCACGACAAATAAAGCTACAGGTGTGGAAAGTAGTTTCACATTTACAACACTTGTAAGGCTTTTTCAACAGAAACCAATATTCACTTATCATATTCATTATGCCTCTCTATCATTCACCTAGACCCTATATAATTATGTGTTTAATGATCTTTAACCTTCACATGAACACAGCTTGCTGAAGCTTGACGTTTGCTGTAAATTATCGTTCACATCTGGTAGAAGAGAGGAAATACTACTTGGAAAAAAAATACTATGCTTTCTGGCTTAGAATTTCACTTCAGTTCTGTGATTTAACATTGTAAGTAGATGATGATGTGTTAATCCTAAATCCAAACGATGAAATGATTTTTGGCAAAATGGCTCTTCCATAGGTCATTTATTATAATATTTTGATATTAGAGTGCAAGAACTTTAAAACCTAGAAAAGATATTTTAATCTGTCAGCCTGGATGCTCACCATAAAAAAAATATTTATGATTTGAGTAAATACCATATTTATGAGTTGTTTTTTATTAAGAACTAAAAGAAATTTACTATCATTTTTGCCACTATTAATCTTTGGGTAAAAAAGTGATCTTCCACTAATCAGACTCAGTTTCAGCTTTAAGGTTTTAGAATGCTTCTAGCTCTTCTACTTTTTGTTTAATGTTTAGCTCTTCATTTTATGGTGTTTCAAATAGCGATACCTATTTCTTTCTTTTGATACAAAGGACTTCAACTTATTAGAAGAAACAACTAATAGTAATCATCTTTTCATTTTAACTGTTGGTATCTTACTAGCACTGCAAAGGTTTTATAGCTCTGCATTAATTTATACCGAAACTGATTTATGAACTATAACTTCTGTTGGATAATATGGGTAAAACTTAAACTGGAGATTATACTAACATCCTGTCCTACTTGTTAACAAATTGGAGAGTCTCTGAGCATTCTCAAATATCTGTGGAGGATACCTAGTCTATCCAGCCAGGGCCTTTTTAGAAAAACAGATGATAGTTTTTCAGTGTAAGGCTCGATGTAGTTGGGTGAACTGAGAGGTTCCCAGTTGCTTTACTGAGTTGTGTGTGTCCAGACAATGTTTTGATATATCACTGTAATTCAGCTATGAATATTCTGCCAAAACCTTCATATGCAATGTTAATAACATATAGATTTTATTCAGGGATCAAACAGATGCTAAAAGTATAAACAATCTGTTTAAAACACAAACAGATTCTGGATTGATCTTGACAGGTTCTGGGACCGTGAAAATAATTTTTTATGTTACTGACACTTAGATTGAGTATAATCCTTCTCATAAGGGCGATAATCTTTAAGACAAAAAAAAAAGTTGTATTAACATGTTTTACCGAGCAGACAAAACTGTAGTACTAACCATCAGGAGACTGCTGTTCACTGAAATTAAGATAATGTAAATCATGCTGGTTGTTCTCAAGTAAAAGCTGATGGCAACTACAAAAAGAGAAACAGATTGAGTTTTTGGAAAAAGGACTCAGCTGTCACTTGATGTCTATGTGTATTTCATGTGCTATGGGTAGGAAGAATGAACTGGATTGAGTCGTTCATATTCACAGACAGTTAAAGTGCTTTTAAAAAGTTGCTAAAACAGTGGTCTGGTAATAGCTAGTGTGGTAATAACATGTTGTCCAGCAAAACACGGAGAATGAAGTAACACCTCTCGTAGTCAGTGCGAGCTCTGCTATTATTGCAGAGCAGAGCATACACTGGTGGCCCAGGATTTTGTATATATAATAAACCAGATCAACTGGAAAATCAGACCTGACTGCAGTTGACTACTGTGCTCATTGCAACAATTTGAGATTCCTTTTTGTAAGGTGCTGTTAACAAGTTTTCTAAGCTTTTACTTCTGAACAGCTAATTTGCAGATATAACTGTATGTGACCAATTATCTGTTGAAGAACCTGTAGAGCCTACTTGTGGCATGACGTAAAAATCTACTTGTGGCTTGGCTGTAGCTGGTGTTACACGGGTTTTTTCCCACACCTATTTTAATATCATAATACAGGTTCTTATATCAAATGACGATGCTGCCTGACCCTAGCAACCACTGCTATAACTTGAAGAGTAAATGCATAACCAGCAACAATTTCTGCTGAGCTGTCTGCACAAAAATGAGCAAACAGGAACAAGTCTAGTAGTAGTCCTTGTAAGTCGTGTTGCACCTATCTTAAACAGGTTGTACGTATTTCCTTCAGACTATCTTTTGTGAGGCAGAGATAAACAATAATAAATACAAGTTATGTTTTAATGATGTGTTATTCACTTCTTATTGTTGTTTATATTGTGTGTTAGTTTTAATAGTAAATAGAATTTAAAGCACTATTACTGTATATTTAAGTTATTACCCTGTATTTTTGAATGTGTTGACACTAATACATATGGTCCACCAATTGCTGCGCTCGCCCTCGCAAATTAAAAATTATTAGAGATAATCTGATATTTAGTACTTGGCACTGAGCCTACCAAAAAAATCAATGGAAGTCCTTTGTTTGTCTCCACTGTTCTTTGGTTCAGGCTTTTAATTAACAAAAAAAAATTCAAACTGAAGAAGAAAATCTATTTTCCCCATGCTGTTTCAGCTTATTATAACCCTATCTTGTTTTTTGAAAAGCTAACCACGATATAAGTATTATTTTTTCTAATGGGGCACTGAGGAGAATGGCAAGATGTGTGTAAGGGTTGTTCTTGTATTTCTGGAAACTTGCTTTAATGAAGCTGTTTTTCAGGGGAAATACTTTTAGAATAAAGATCTTACAACCTTTTAAGTTCTACTAACAGCTGAGTTATAAGGTTCTAAATTTCTGTGAATGCTGTCCATTACAATATTTACATAGATACCAGTGTTCAGCCATTTTCAGTCACCTGAAAACAAGCTGAAAGTAATAACTAAAAATAAGAAACTAGATTAAAATACGTATTATTGTTAAGCCTTCATTTGCCCTTAGATCTAATAGGTTAAGGACATTTTGTGCTTGTTCATTTTGGCTGATAATAGTTCTGAAGACATTTACATTTTAGAACAGGGATCTAAAATATATATAACAGCTGTTTTTTAAATAGAAAGTCTAATTATGCCTATGATTACATTCACTTTTGATTAGTATGCATACAAATCTGTACTCTCCTTGTGTATTCAAACTGAGATATGGATCACTAGTGCTAAGATTAAAGTACAAAAAAATAGCTTGACAAATTGTATGGATAGACCAATGCAAAAAAAATTTTGGGTGTAATTTTTGTCTCTAAAATGCCTTTTTTTTTTTTTTTCCCCCTTTTAGTTACACTGACCTGGATCCAGGCAGCAGCAAAATCAAGTATATTCTGTCAGGAGATGGAGCTGGAACAATCTTTGTGATCAATGACAAGACTGGAGACATTCATGCAATGAAAAGGCTTGACCGTGAGGAAAAAGCTGAATACACTCTAACAGCTCAAGCAGTCGACAGGGACACAAACAAACCTCTGGAGCCTCCTTCAGAATTCATTATTAAGGTTCAAGACATCAATGACAATGCCCCAGAGTTTGTTGATGGTCCATATCATGCCACGGTTCCAGAAATGTCTGTTGTAGGTATGTATGTCTAAACATCGATGAACTTTTGATTACTCACAGTTTAAACTATGCCAGCATGCCATTGAGTTGTTGATGAATAATAAGATATTTATTATGTTGTTAGCATTAATTTGCATGTTTTCAAATCTCTTCTTGGCCAAAGCTTTCATCTGCAGCACAATAGTAGAGTCCCTTAGTAGTAAGAAAATGACTAACAGATGTATTAATGTGTTTTTCTTTGTCCAAAAACACTTTAATGGGCTAAATTTATATTCCCCTTACGATGCTGTACAGTATTGTTATTGAGAAAGATTTCTCAAGATTTGTTCCAACATGACACTCTAATCCTATTGATATTTTGTTGATGTTTAATTATCTGTTTGCATATTTTCATACACAGATGTAGTACTTGCAGTATGTTGATACATACTTATTTGTTTTCCTCTAAGCGCAACTGTAATCAGCCAAAAACACTGAAATGAAAGATGCTCTGTCTGGGAATTGATGGTTAGACTCTAGAGTGGACTTAATCAATTAGCCATAGGTTTTATGTGGAAGATGGAAGAGGAAGACAGAGAAAGCTGTGGAAAAAGATGGTGAAAGGGAAATTAACTGTGTGAAAGCAGAAAAGAAAGGAGTAGGAAATAATCTTCTTAATACGTTTTACTTATATTTATTCATTTTGTCAGATTAGTGTGAATCTCTTTCCTCATGGATTAATATATTAGATTATTTTTTGCGTATTTTCTCCCTTGTTCTGTGTTGGCAAATGTATAATTATGTACTTACAGTGGTGCATATTTACATACTCAGATCCTCAGTCCCTACTGCTACCTATGTATCCAGTGCAGGTGATCTTTAGCTGTCACTAAAGGAAAAGGGGAGTAAACCCATAAAACCAAAAGAGTCAATTTCAGGGTAATATAAGAATTCAGTATAAGCAAAGACATCAAAATCTGGCCATGAAATGCAGTGTAAATTCTAATGTTTTCTAGTATTAGGTTGAGAACAATGTGCTCTTCAGCAATTTGCCTACATCTGTCAAAGCAAGATAATTAAAGGAGTGCCAAGGCACTTTGTAAAGTAAAACAGCATCCTATCAAAAAGTTTCAAAAAGACCATTCTGCCTTATTGAGTTAAAACGAGGTGGAATGTGAAGAGCCAGAACCATCCTCTCGCTCACATTCAGCACGACGAGTTGTACCAGGTCATTTTCAGCTGTAAGCATGGTGTGCTGACTCAGTGGTGATACCTAAAGCTTGATTTTTTTATCAACACTTCTCCAACACGTTTTCGTATCTGGGTTGCATTGAATTGCTTGTGCCAAATCTGATGTGAATTTTCAAGCCTGCATGTCGGTTCTTCTACCAAAACATAGGTTTAATTTGTGAAGTTATTTTAATTTTACAGCAGCACAAACATAATATGGACCTGCTTTCAGAGATACTTTTGCAAAGCTCTAGGCAAGTAAATGACTTAATTAAATAAAATAAATAAATAAAAGGAGGGAGTAGGAGAAGGAGGAAGGGAAATTGAAGGCAGTTAATCCTTATGCGAATGGGACTTTTTTGATTTTCTAGGAAAAAATAAAGATATATGCAGACAAGAAAAGATGGTTTCCGATCACAAAGGCTACTATAAAAATAATTTATATCTGTGCATATGAGCAATATTTATAATCCCTGGTAAAGACATGGTCCCTATCCAAGGAGTATTCACTGTAAGGAAGACAAGGAAAAAAAAAAAAATCAAAAACTTTGACAGGAAACTAATCAGAAGTTTATATGAATAAAAAAACTAGTGAATTGGTTAACATGAGGTTTAAAAGATGGTAAAAGTGCAATGAGAGCAAGAGAATAAAAGGTAAAACATTAATGAAAGTGAAGGAAAGTGAGACAATTGAGAAAACTGTTATGGTGAAAAAGGAGGGGACAAATGTAAAAGAAGGTCATGAGAGATGAATTGAAAGATAAAACTTTATCTGGGAAAACTTTATAGTAAAACATTGTAGAAGAAATGACCAATGCTTGGACATAGATGCCAGTTTAGGGAATAGTGACAGGGGCTGGCGTTTGGAGGATGTTATTTTGCCTGTTTCCCTAGCACGGTGGGGGAAAGCGAAACAGTTCTTCACTGAACTGCCTCTGAAATCATGTAGTTCCACGTTTGTACGTATTAGGCTCCATGGAAGAGTTTGGTCCAAAACAAGTTTATGCTAACAACATAAATATAGGTAGAAATTTGTTACAGATTATCTCAGAGGTCTACCATTTATTACCTTTATTACTGAAGCACTTGTTCCTCATGATCCCTGATACTTGCATGTCTTTTACATGACATTCCTAGGAGTGCATGTTTACAAGCTATTTCTCTAAAGAAGCATAGACATACACTCCTCTTTTTTTTGAAAAACAAAACCCGATTCTCAGCTGCCACTTCAAAATTCAGAGTACGCTTGCCATTGCATTACATGGGTCATGAATGACTGTAAAATCTATGCAGCATATGCAGACAATTCTACACCTTAATCTCTGATGGAATCAAATTTCAAGGTTGGAAAGTTGAAAATGAGAATGTTACCCCTTCACCAATGTTGCTGTTACCATTTTCTTCTGCCCGCAGGTAGCAACACGAAGAGCTGTACTAAATGATGCTTCATAAATTATTTTAACTTTCAAGTTTTGTTAGTCCTCTTAAAATTACTTTAATTCCTCAATAATGTTTTTACAAAAACTCCATCACCTTTCAGAGTTCAAGGAATTTTTTTTTCCCCATACTAAAAGTATTTTACTACCATTATCCACTTACTTAATTCCCCTCAAAGAGATCTCCACCCACTGCTAATTTCAGCCTTGACATTTCTACAACAGACTCATTACTAGGGAGTGTTCTCATTCAGGATAAAACAAAGTTCTACTAAACCTCTTCTTTCCTCAAAATGCTTATACCAATTCTGACTGCTCTGAAACAGAAGAGGAACTCATATGCTATATATATATAGTACTTATGTATTGAGGATGCAGTGCGAGGCATTTTATTTTTGGACCTTTGTGGAAAGCAATACAGAAAATACAGATGAACACATTAACCTTTCATGATTCTGTAATGTAATGTTGAGGTTCTACTACAACACGGTTTTTATTATAAGTACATTAGATACTGGTCTTATGTTCCTTGCTAGGAGAGGTGCATTATATGAATGTCAGTGGTATTTTTGCAGGACTATCTAGAACATGAATGATATACTATGGGGACGTGAAAACCACAATGTACATGAAATCTTTCTGTATGTGATATGCATGAATGTGTGTGTATGCCAACATGTGAGATTATCACACGTATATGGCCACAATCCAGATGGTTTGATTTTCATGTAATGATGAGTGATATCTGCAAAATCCTGCTTCCCTACTAAAACAAAAGAAAAGGATTTGCATGGCTTTCCTCCCATTACTTGGTTCAAAGACGGTTAGTATTACACTGTGTTATCTCCGGTAGGAATGATGCTCACTTTTCAGCTGTCTTCACAGAACATACACCCACACATGTACTGAGCGGTGTGTATCGTCACTGTGTTCAGAGTTATTTTGAAATAGTTTATTTCTCTCTTTGAGGAAAGAGGGGAGCACATTCCAGAAAGAGTTTTGAGAACTAAATTGAGTTTTCCTTTATTTCATCCTAGTGTTCCTTTCTTTTTTTACATAATTCCAATATAATCTACCATAGTAAGCCCTGTTCCCCAACTCCAAAATGATGGATTTGATTGTGAAAGCCAATAGTGTATATGGAGAATTTGTTCTTTCTGAAACTGAGCACTTTAATCTTTTAATTCTGATATTAATTTTCTTAAGGAATTAAAGATCAAAAAGTGAAATCTGTGGAATCACTTCATTGTAACAGTATTGCATTTCACAAATAGGAAATAATTTAATTTGTCTGTAAATCTTGTTTAATAATTTTTAGATGCAAAGGGACACGCTGGGAATGAAACCCAGTTAAAACATTCTAAAAAGAGATTCAGCTATAAGCTTCTGTGAGGAAAAACCCCATGACTTTTGTTTTTTCTTCTTATTTGTCTATGAGCTCTGTATATATGCCTGCAATGAAGATAGCATATTATGTAAATGAATGAGCAATGTTAGAAGATCTACAAGGGTAATTGGAACTGGTCCTGTAGCTTATTCAAAGAAAAGAAAAAAAAAGGGAAAAAAAAAACAAACCCCACCCCCGAGTATGTTCTGTTTCTGTGTTGCCTTCTCAGCTACGCACAGACTTATGAATTCCCTGAAAGCATGCCACAGAGGTGATAATGGCAGCAAAAGTGGATATTGTCTCCCAACAGTATAGTTTCAGGATCTTTTTTTCAGGAGAGGAATGAGGAGTGAAATTTCTTGATTTTGTTCTTGGTGAAGCCAAAAGTGTTTAGACAGTTAGTGTCATGTTGAAAGACAGAAGACGGCAGAAGGAGAGTGACAAACGTGTTGGTGAAATAAAAAGGACACAGATGGAAAAAGAACAAAAGCCATAAGGGAAGACAATTCTCTCATAGTCTGCCTGAATTAAGGTAAACAGACAAACCTTCATAATCTCCAAATATTAAGAATTTCCCTGACAGTCATAAAAAAAACCCATCATAAAATACATACAGTGGAATTCAGTCTGCCAGTGCTCTAGAAATGCTTTTGTCTTTAACATTTGAAAATACTAACAATGTGAAAAAGCTTAGAATAATATTTTTGTCCTTAAATGCTTTCATGAAAACTACTTACTGGGGGAAAAGGTCATTATTGGAAAGGGTTTAGGCTTTCAGTTGAGTCAGAACCTCGATTTCCAATTTTGGAACAAGCATATCTACTTAGCAGTGTTTTCCTTGGGATCAAAGTTTGCCCTTGATTGTACCACTGTAAATAACAAATCTTTTTTTTTTTTTCTTCCCAAAAGCAGAACATATTTAGCGTAGCCATATATAGAAAAGCACACTGTACACAGTGTAGCTTTTCTTTCCAGTTGTCCCAAAGATATTAGGTCTCTTCCAGTTACTAATTGTTTGCAGAAGGACAAAATCTGCTGAATAAGGAATTAACAGGCAATGTCTGATACGCATAATGATAAAATAACTTGATACGTTAACAAGTTGTGATGAAAACCTGACCTGAAACGTTATCAAGATCAACTACACTGTCTTAGTAGGTTTTTTCCTATGTATTCATTGATTTTTTTTAAGGCACTGAGCATGACTGTTAAATCAATGATAGTTTGTCACAAAATTGTAGAGTAAAAGGACTATATTACTGGGGTCAACTACAAATTAGCCCAAAGGGTAAATGCAAAGGGAGTGCAAAAGCTAAGGAAAAAAACAGCAGATGTTGTAAAATATGGCAACAATCTAACAGCTGTTAGAAAACGTGTATCTTCATGTTGTCTTTTTCCTCTACTTGTTCATCTTGTGCATAATCACTAGCTGTGATCCTGAAGAGCATTTTATGTATGAGATTTATTTAGTGAGTGTGCATGTGTTTAAAATCTTTGTACATTCTGCGTGACTGAGGCATGGTTCCAAAAGTAAAGTCATAAGTAACCTTAAAGTAATTGGTTAGCATATATTCAAAACCATGACAGTCTTCTTAATTTTGACTTGTTATTGAGCCTTGAAAAAACATATTTCTGAATATGTTCTATTATTTTTATACTTTCCATTTCTCATGAGGTTTGATTGAAAATGTTATTATCTTTTTATATTGTTCTTAAATGACCATTATAAGCTCAAAGACCGTGGATGAAGTTATGATACTGCTTTTTAGGGGTTTATGATCTGACCCTTTAGTTGCACTGATCTATATTGTCCTGAGTGTACTAGTTCATTGACTTTTTACAAAGTTTCTAAAATCAGTGGGATTGCTCAAAATAATTCATACCAATGGAAGCAAGTACTTGAATGTTCACGTTCTGAAGACACTATCTGGTTCTTATAAATAAGCCCTAAATTACCTGTGCAAAGTAAGGAGCTTTTAATGTGCAGTCGTTTCTTAGATGAAAACTGCCTTTTTTCCTCTCCATTAACTTTCAGTAATTTGTCACAAATCTTTCATTTTTTTGAGCACATATTCCCTTTGCACGGAGGAATGTTGTGTGAATGACACATAGTGAAGATAAAGTCCTCAGGAAAAAGCTGTTTGGATCAGAATTGAAGTCATAGTTCCTTATGGAGTTCCATATAGAGGAATACATCTTCCTCTGATGTTCCAGTTTCACAGGATGAGGACAAACAGACAGACATAGCTGTATGTTGATCATACGAGGGCAGAGCAGAGGCAGATTTTGGCACTTGTACGTGCTTCTCTAGTCCTGTGTAATCTACAAGAATCTGTCCTCCTGTCATTTTTCCAGATGATTCTTGTCTCATAGTTACTAACATCTTGTTCTTGTTGCAGATATTCTGCTTCTGAAATTCTTTGTGATTGCTTTCATTTGTACATATCAAACACATCGTCATGTTTCTCTTCTGTGACTCTATGAAAATAAGTCTTTAATTCAGGTTTCTGATACATTCTCTTTTGCTTACAAGTTTAAATATACCCTTAGCAAGGATTTTTCACTATCTTCCTAAATTTCAAATTTTAAAGAAAAAACCTGTTTAAAACAGTGTCAGGGTTTTCTTGTGTTGGCTTTGAAAGCATGCCATTTCATTTTTCCAAACGGCTGCGCTTGTGACATGAGGCCATTTGCTGGATGTGGATGATGCCGAAGTGGAAAACGGACAGATGAGAGAAAGTAGACCAGTACGGATTTCTGCCAGACTGAGCCTCTATGAAATGCCACAGAACTGGACTGGAACATAGTCTCCATTTTTAGAATTGTGGGAAATGTAGGCCAGGAGGTAGAAAGTTCCAGGTCAGAAAATGAAATTCAGTGTGGTAAATAAAAGTTTGGTTTTTTTTTTTTTCACAGAAACTTTCAGTAGCATAACTTGCATCACTCCTAACGCAAAACATTTAGCTTTAGAACACTGGGGACCGATAGTCCTAAACTCTGTTAATTCAGATGACCTGTGTTAGATGTCTCTTTGATGGACACACTCGACATTTGGCAAAATGAGATTCAGATCCAATTCAGAATCCTTTTTTTTTTTTCCTGGCACTGATCGTTCCCCACCCTGTCCCGAGTTGGTACCTCTGTCTTTGTTTAGTTGCTGAATCTGCAGCACTTAATGTTTCCTCATGAATACAGATAATTGCCTGTGGAGCTGATGTCGATAGGGCTTCCTCATGAATCAGCTGGTAGAGTGCTGCTGGGCAGCTGATTCGACTGTACCCTTTCCCTGGGGCCCAAATGGTCTCTGCTGCCATATGCTTGCTTCGCAGTGCCCTGAGGGGACAATATTTCAGAGTCTGCTTTTGCAACCTGGATTACAGTTGCTGGCACTATAGGCTTCACTCTACCAAACAAAGCGAGCAAGATTATACCAGCCGTTTTCTGTTTTCACAGCAGCAAGTTATAAATGAAAGAATTTCTGCAGTAAACAGCCAGGGCTCCTTTATTATTTGTTTATATTTTATACAATATAGCTGAGCATAACCTGAAACTTCCATCGAAACCAACAAGCCTTGCAGTACTTTTTTTCCTGCTTGGAAATATAGTGTACAGTGATCATCCAATTTTACCGTCTTTGCCTGGGGACCTCGGAGAATGAATGCTGATGAAATAGTCAATTGATTAGAGACAAGCAGTCTTTCAAACAGTCCTGAGCAAAAGAATAGCTATTTCCCACATCTCTCACAAATATCAATTAATATTCCATAGTGAGGGTGATATTTAAAGGGAGAATAAAAAAATACCGTGAAAAGAAAACACAGTTCTTTAAGCCAAACATAAAATACATTTTACCCTTCTACTGTTGCCTGTGATGTTACAGACCGTATTCTAATCCTAACAAACAGTCACCCAGGGGAATTTATAAAGGAATGCCTCCAGGCTCTCTAATGGCATCATCTTATAAGTTGTAGCAAGAATGAACTGCCAACCTTAAAACTGAAGAGGCAGTGTCCTTTCTTATTAGATTCACACAAGCTAAATCCAAGTGGTAGGTAACATCAGCGAGGATAATTGCCGAAGTGTTATCTATATCACTAGATCTGAATGTGTATTTCTGATGTAAAACATTTTTGTTTCCAAAAGATCATATTAAAGAGGCAGCATCAGAGTTCTAAAACAATTAGTTTCTGCACAACAAAACCTGTAAAATATGCAGCTTATTAGATTTCACAGCCATGCTTCCTACAGTCCTCATTACACAGCTGTAAATGCTGAAGGCTGCCAGCTTGCTCCATTGTCTGTGGGCTGTACAGAAGGCATTTTTCTCCTATGCATAGCAAGCACCTTTCATATTTCTGCAGTTACACATTTGCATACAATATATTTTTCCCATTTCCCCTCGCATGATAACAAGTTTTTAAAATGACACATGAGCGATCTAACAACATTGTTGTGTTACATGTGGTAGGATACTCAGTTGTTCAGAGATTTTGACTCGTATACGTACTGCATGAGACGAACGTTTTTAAAATATTTCATTAACTTTCTAAACTATCTACTCTAAAAATTGCATTAAGAAATACGTAACATTTGGAAGAAACAACTCTGCTGCTTCTTCTGCTTATGGAGCTAAACCTGACTTAGTATATCAGAGGTACATGAAAAGATTATTTTCCTGGTGGAAACAGGGAACAGCTTCCTCCATTTCCCTGCATGGTGCTTCATAATTTATTGTAGTGATCGTTTTCTACTGTTGACTAAGATGCTGCTTTGATTCTTTTAGATCCCCTTATTAATCCAGGTCTTTCAGGTGTTAAAACTTTTGGTTTAGACTATTAATTCTTTGAGGCCATTTCCTGTAGGTCCGTAGAGTACTGGGTTCTCGAATCGCTTTTTGTGTGTGTTTCAGTGACGTTACATACAATTACTTAATATAAAACAAACTAACAAAACAAACAGGGAATGCTTTGTTAATCTAATCTTTTAGATTAGTTTTTTGAATATGAAATATCAGTTGCAATTTATTTCAGAAATGGTCTATGTAAGTATATAAGGGCGCATAGGTATTATGTGTATAAAGAAAATAATATAAATGAAAACAGAAGTCTTGCAAGATTGTACTTGTCCTATATGTTGGTGTGCCAGCTTACATGCTTGAAGTTCCTGGAGGGTTAGTATTAGACTGGTATGGCCTATTTTGAGTACATAGACATAAGAGAGCAGTCGTATGATTGAAATTTAGGCATTCACATTAGCTGGCTAATTTAATTTTGATTACTCTGTGGTAAACCAAGAAAGAAAAATCCCATGAGAGGACAATTCTGTTGTCTTCCCTTGGATAGAGCAGAAAGCTAGTGCAACAAAGTATGTAATTTAGCCAGTTGAGCCTAAAACTGAGTTGTATTAATAACCCTCTTTTCCTTCTTCCTTATCTTAATCATCATAAACAAGATCATGACAGCATCACAGTATTTCACTACTTAGAGTCAAATAAATTACAGCTGGGAAAGACAAATTACCCTATTAGTTAATCTTCCTGTCTTTCTAGGGTTTTCCCTTAGAATACATTATCTAGCATCCTGTGCAATAGAGTGAACTCTTCAGTGAGGAGGATTCTGTTATTTCCCTTGGGGACCTATTCCTCCTTGTACAATTTCTCATTGTAAGGAAGCTTTTGTTGTTGTTTTTCGCTTTGCAGGAGATTAAGTAAAGTCTTGTATCTGTCTATGTATATATATGGTTCTCATCATCCACATATCAGTATTACATCTGTAAAGTACACAAATTTTCTTTCTCATTTCTTCCTCCAGGAGAAGCTGTATGCAGGATTCTACTATAGATATAGTAGAATGCAGTCGAGCCTTTTTGTGTCTCTAGCATGTCAAGTATAAGTTGATCAGTTTTCCTTTTGTGGACCATTCTGGCCTGTATATCTACCCCTTACCACGTCTTAGGATGTCATCTTCTACCTCTATTAACTTCTCATCACCGAAAGGGCCCCATGGGACACTTAAAAAGCAAATACTTTTCTATTTTTCACATGCTTTTCTTTAAGTGTGGGAAGATCTCCTGAAAAATCCACACAAGACCTCTATCATCTGTTCTCAAAGTAGCCCTTAAAACCCTTCCATGATGCCTACATACTGTAGGCACTGTGGGGTAGTTGCGCTAACCTGACAGCAGGTAGGTCAGGCAGCAGCACCGCTGTGTGCTGACAGCATTGCTTCCCAGGATGATTTACATGCTCTTGTCATCTCCTTGTCTCTCTTCAGTTGTCTGTCTGCATTTGTCTTTCCTGGTACTCAGCTCTTGGAGTCCTTGGGGAGAGGACTTTCCTGCATTGTGAGACCTGATCCACGTATTGGGCTTCTAGAGCTCTGGCAATAAAGTAACTATTAATAAGAAGAACAATACATTTAAGTCTGATGTAGAAGGTAGGAGTGAAATAACGTACGATCTGCAAAAGATCCCTAAAACACTCAAAACCTACCCACATATGTATGTGTGTACATCCGCATAGACATCAAGCTATGCAATTTAAAATACCAGTGATAATATTTTGTGTGTGTTTTGCATGTGTTAACAAGTTCTGAAGTGCATTACACAGATTTCCATATACATTTTCTTTATTTGGTTAGTGAAATCTCCAATTCATAGATTTTTGTTTTTAGAAATGGTCTCTTATAGAATAATACAGGATGATAAGGCTTAAACCTATGGTTTTGTATTTAAAAAAAAATGGCAACAATGAAAAATAAATAAGAATAAGTTTCTTCAGCTTTGAGGCAGTAATAATTTACATGTCAAGAAGTTATACAGGTTTTTATGAGATTATTGCAGTTTTATTCAATAAAAAATAGTTACCATGACAACAACTGTCATGCTACCTGTGAGATTATAGCAAAGAAGGACAGTGAAGAAAAGGCTTCATTTTGGAAAGAATGCTTATCTGACCTGCTGAATACAAACAATGCTTTGCTTTGACCGTCACTGACTGTACAGCTACTATCAGCCAAACCCAAAATCTAGCTACAGATTTTGAAGCACAGCGATCCCCTTAGAAAAAACAAAACACTTGGTAAATAATGGTGGGTCTTTTTCATGCAAATATACTCTAAATGCCCTGTCAGATTGGTAATCAGATCTTCTGAGTGAAATGGAGATTTCAGCCTGAGAAGATTTGGGAAGAGTAGGACAGAAAGTGAGGGAGGCCAAAAAGGGCATCTGAAAAGCTAAAAAACCAGAAGGCCCTGGGAAAATGAAGAAACATGGTCCCACTAGGTTGCATTATGGTCACATTTTTTATTTTTACCAGCCATTACAATCTTTCAACAAAATGGTTCCTTCATTGAATATGGATGCATGTAAATCTCTGGCACTATGCGTTACCTCCTCTAGAACGTATAAGTTTGATTTATTTTTTTTTTCCAGTACACGCATTTCACTGTCACACCAAAAAATTTGCTTTCCTACTCCCTGTGGCAGTAT
Organism: Phaethon lepturus; assembly: GCF_000687285.1. Lineage (NCBI taxonomy): Eukaryota > Metazoa > Chordata > Aves > Phaethontiformes > Phaethontidae > Phaethon > Phaethon lepturus. Next base: position 37,981 of record NW_010526972.1, read on the forward strand.
ATGCATTTTTCTTTCTGACTAATGTGCAGAATCTGTACCCTGACTTGTGCAGAAAAACATAGCCAAAACAACAGAAGAGCACTAGCTGAGCTTTTGATCTTAGTTTGCCAGCAAACACGTGCTTTCTTGCCTAGCCATATAAAAATACTTTTATTGTTAGTTGCGTCTGTGATTGCTAGCCTGTTGCAAAGAGAATCTGTGCAACCTGACACTGACTAAACCAGCAATGGTTAATAGCTAAATCACATTAGAAATGTTCACTAATAAAGTCTGCTGAATCTCTTTGCAGTCCGTATTTAATTGCAAGGTCATTTAGTATTGTAAAAGAGCACCTCAGAAAATAAAAGCACAAAGTTTTTTAACCAAACATCTTAAAATTTGCCTCATCTATAAAAAAAAATTGTGTTGTTTTACATGAGGCAATATTAGATACATAAAGAAAAAAGAAACAGTGATTATGTTGTTGGGCCAGATTATATAAAACTGCTATATTATTGTAATTAGGACAACAGTGACTTGGACTATAATGGTGGCTTTCTTGCAAAAATGGCACCATTTCAAATTTATAGTCTCTAGCTAAATGAGTTTGTTGTAGCATCGACAAAGAAACAAACACAAGCCAAATGCAGTCAAAATTAAACACAAACAGAAACCTTAGCTGTTTTTTTGCTGGGTAGAACCCAGAATGTTGTTTTTCAGATGCATTCTTCCTGCATTCTTCCTGCTTTTTCAATGCAAAATTTTTATCTTTAAGACTTTAAGCACATTATGCATGTAAAAAATATTTATGTACATGTAGTTTATAAATGCAGTGTCTGTAGTGGAGTAACATCCCATTTAAATACTGATAATCCAGAGCTTTAGACCAAAGCACGGAAAGTTCCGCAGTGTTGCGGAGATTGCCTCAGTAGCAGCCATGGTGGCTGCGAGTTCCTTTCTTCTGCATTACTTCTCATCCTCAGGGATCTCTCAGTTCTCCAAATCTTTTGTTCATGCTTAGTTGAAAAGCGTTCTGTCACTTGTGTGAATGGATAGGTTGCTACTTTTTCTAGACTTTTAGCATCTTGCAGTGGAGCTGGAGCAGGGCTGCTGTAGCGACATCCTCTGCAGCTGCAGAGGGGACAGAGTTTGCTCCTTTATATACTTCTTATTGCCAGTGTGAACATCTTAATGCAGCATGTTTCACACCTGCAGAAGATTTGATTCAAGGCATAAAACAAAAAAATCCAAATTAAAGGTGATAAAATTCAAACTATGTAAAAGCTTAACTAATTTCAGTAGTGGAAGTAATTTCTTTAATTTCTGTTTCATGATTGCTTACATCTTTCATAAACAATTTTCATCAATAAGATTGCTGGGAGCAAATTACTGAATTTGACAGACCTTCTCAGAACTGTGTATGACAGTCGGAAATGAAGTGCTGAGTGGCAGAGACTGGCAGTGTAAGGAATTGATTTCTAGGAACTGGGAGGGTATTTTATTTTTCCATCCCCTTCATTAGTTTTATTAGGCAAGACTGTAGACACACTTCAGGCGACCTGTAAGGGAAGGAAAAAGAAGGTTATGCCACTTCCCTCCTGCCCCCTTTTGTGTGTACAAACAGTGATTGGGAATACTGACTGTTATGTATGTATTTTTAATGTATGTATAAATTTTAGATAAAGTTGGGGCCTCAATATGTTATTAAATTATTTTATATCACAAGGAAAAATTCTGGAGAGCTGAGCATCAGGATTGGAAGCAATGTTAGACACTGCCTCTTTTTATTAAGGCGTATTCAACTTTAATGTCTAATTAACACTTGGGATAAAGGATGTGTTTATCAGAGAATCAGAATACCAATTTCAGTTTTGAAATCTTGAAATAAATATCTACAAAAGTCTTCAGGAATTCTCCAGTGAAATAAGAAAAGAATAGACATTATATATCAAATCTTTCTAAACAAGCAATGTAATTATTTCTGAAGTCCTTTGAAATGAGAGCCACCTAGGCAAATCAAACATGATCTCAAAGAAGTCAACAGTTTCACTTTATTTTCCTTTGTGTATAAAGTATATCATGGAAACAAAATGGAACAGCCTAGATAAAATACTCTTACAAAAATTTTCACTGTTCTGTAATGAGCCTTATCTCATTCCAGCCCTGTTCCATTGTATGATGTTCTGCACAGACCTCTTCTGTCTTAGAAGGTTACAAACCAAAGTTCAGGACAGCAGCCACTCCCACAGAAACCTAGCACATCACCTGCTATTTCAGTTTAAATCTGGTTGAAGAAAGCACTGACTTCTACATTCAATATTTGGTATCACACATGGGACAGTAGCTGAGAACTGCGGGGGATGTCCTGCTGGGGTGGTGGGGCTACAGAATGAATTCTGCGAGAGGGACAGTACGGGTTGGCTAAGAGATTGCTTTCAGTAGGAACAACAAAACAGAGAACTGGTGTATGTTACAGAAGGTAAGCCAACAAAAACTAAATGTGTGAGACAATTCTAATAGCTACACCTTTTTACGTTTTTTTAACTACTGTGGACAAGTCACAAAGGGTCATAGAATCGTAGAATAGTTTGGTTGGAAGGGGCTTTTAAAGATCATCTAGTCCAACCCCCCTGCAACGAGCAGGGACATCTTCAACTAGATCGGGTTGCTCTGTTCCTGCAACATCCAGACTCAAGCTTCCTGCATGCTTCTTGCCACCATTCCCTATTTCGTTTATTTTCTGTAGCATATTCCGTGGCCTCTGAGTGCCCCATCATTGCTTCCCTATTACTGTTTTTATCCTCCTGTATGTGAAGGAGGTCATTCAAGATACCGACTGTAGGCTAAGGCTGCTGTACTTGCTATGACACTGGCGACCACATTTGCATCATCTATCCCCTTTATCATTTTCACTCAAAGCTATCGGGCATTGTCTGTTAGCATTTGGGTATACAGCAAAATTTGTACTTGTTCAGACAACAAATTTCTAATGTTAATTCCTTGTAAACCAACCATCAGGTTGAGGATAAAGTCCATTCCTCATGCCCAGTGATAGGTTAAAGATTATTATATTAAAGGTTAGGTATAAGATCATCTTTCAACATAAAAAACGGGTAAACTTCAAAACATAAACAGTTTAGATGTTTTATAAGAACAAGTTCAGCAAGCATCAGAGATACATGCAACATAATGTTCATTAGCGTTGCGTTCCTCTTCCACGTGGTATGGCATCAGCTGCAGGCCATGTGGATTCTTCTGGACCCTGCTGGGCAGCGGGAAAGTCTGGTGGGACATTTTCCTGACAGATGGGGCTGTGGTAGATCTTGCATGGCAGCCAGCTGATCTGCTTCCCTTCGTTCAAGTTTTCCACTTGTAAGAATGGATAAATTCATGCCAGTAGCCAAAATAAATGACCAGTGCAAGCCATAGGCATTTTTTTTTCTCTCTAGCAAGATGTACTTCTGCAACCCGCGTTCCCATCCCTGGGAGTTATCCCATTATTCCCATGTAGCAAACCCTCCACAAATTCTAGCACTGCAGAACTTCCACTTCACAAACGAGGTGTTGTCCATCCCTCTAGACACGCTCAAATCCTGCCAGCCCAATGTCTTACCCTGATGCTTGCCGTGGCCAGGTGGGAAAGCCTGAAATGGAAGCTATTGGGTGGCATGCAAATTATCTCTAAATATGCAAATATTTATCTAATAATTTGCATGTGCTGTTATGCACAAGACTGCCCAAAGCCACGGCAGCGATGTGTCATACAGAAAAAGAAGAAAAGAGAGCACAGCGCAAGGACATGCCAAAGGGATCTCCTCCCCCTTTTGTTTACTGTTCCTGTCCTGAAGCGTCGCGTAACTTGGATTCAGCAGCACGCAAAGTGTGAGGGGGAAGAGGTGGCATATCCAGAAAGGGTGCATTTTGGTGGCATTTGGCTATAATTCTTTTCCTTTCTGAACATAAGAAACATAATTCAGCCCTTAACCTCTTTCCTACTCTTGCTTTCTCTCCTTCGGTAGAGATTGTCTTTATTGTTAGCCTAATTAATGTCATCATTATATTTTTAAGTCATCCAAAACCAACCTCTCTGCAGCAAGCTTAATGTAACTGAATTTCATTTGATTTTGCTTCTTACAGAAATGGAAAGTGCTGTGTTGCCTAAGAAATAAAAAGGGCAATTTCCTTAATTTTTTATCCTTTTTTTTGTGCAGAGCATGGAATTTATAACTCTGGCTAGACAATGGCCCCCTCAGTGGCAAAGACTCATTTCGGAGACAGTAGATGTTGTCCTGACTCTGTCACTGTGGCCACATCAAGCCGTTGTTATGGCTGCAAGCCAAGAGAAGAAATAAGAATCCTTTTTATTATTGCTTTTCTATGCAGTCTCTATAACTTGGCAAGGTTCTTTCAAATGTGATTTTGCAAATCTTAAATGCAGCGTATTATATTGTATTATTAACCTGGTATTTCGTATCCCTTTGATATGATTCCTTTGCAAGTGCTTGAAGTCTACACAGATCTATCAGGTAGCTTTAAATGCATTCTACAAAGAACCTTAAATAATACAGCTACTAAAAATGTTTTTCCTTTACCCAGAAATTCAGTCTGCTGGCATATATCATCTTGAAGGAAAATGTTTTGTTTGTGTTCCACAAGTAATATTTTAAGTTGTTACTGATGGTTTTTCTTCTTTTATTTTTTTTTGTCATGCACCTCACAAATTTCTTCACAGTTTCAAGGAAATTGTTTTTAGTTTGAAATTATTTTTGCACAAGTTATGCAAATTTTTAGTAAGAGTGTAAATGTTAATTGTATATATGCTTTTTATTCAGGCACCTTTGTTACTAAAGTCACAGCTACAGATGCAGATGATCCAGTTTATGGAAATAGTGCCAAGCTGGTTTATAGCATTCTGGAAGGACAGCCTTACTTTTCTATTGAGCCACATACAGGTAGGTGACTGTGAATCCCTGGGTTCTATTTACACAAATGACCGTGCCTCTTACTTTGTATAATATGCCTAAAAAAGGAGCGTAAGTGGATGTCTGTCAGTATTGCTGCGTTGTAACACGTGTCTCACTTGTATTCCATCACAGTCTGATCATGTTAAAAACCAAAGAAAAATCTGTATTAATGATAATGCAAGTAATGGTGATGCTAATATCACAGAGGTTACTGAAGCAAAACTGAAGGCAGTGGAAGTGCTGTGTGACTTATAACTGATTAGGGATTGAAAGATTTGGCGTGAGGAGTTTAATGAGCATAATTTAATTTTCAGTATTGGATACTATAGTATGTCCAGTTAAAGAAAGTTCAGTTTAGCTTCGGAATTTTAGTGACTATATTGTGTGTTTTCCTTAAAAATGATTTTTCTTTCCTGATTGGATGGATTGTGAGAAAGAACGAACGTGATACTGAGTGTTGGTATGTAGTTCTATTAGCATGCGTTTAGGATGACTTTATTACTCTGTGGTTTTCAAGTCTTGAAAGTCATCTGAAAGAAGTGCCAATAAATCCATTCCCTCTTGTTTCCTGTACATATGTTGTACTTACGGCAAATTCATTTAGTTACGTCTGAGAAGTGTTTTTTAACGTGATTTGATATTATTTCTTGTATTCTTTCACCTGTGACTAGAAGTTGTTTTTAAGCACTGTGAGTCAAACAGCTGTGACCTCCTAAGGAGAGCAAAACTATAACTAGTTGTAAAACATACAAAAAAACCCCTGAATTTATATGACCATAAAGGGGTAAAGCGGCAGTAAAAACTCTTGTCCTCATGCAGATTAACAAGATTCTGAAATAAATGCTGGGAGAAATTATTAAAGGATTCTTTTGATGAAGTGTGCTAAGTTTTCTCACCATAAAACAGAATACTCTTAGGCTTTTTAAAGTCTGGAAGTTCTTTAATTCTTTCTGGTGAGATTGCATGGGAAAAATTATTTCCCTTTCCTAGAAATGCCCTAACTTGCAGGGACTTTAGGTAAATAGTGTAGGTTGATAAATATCAACAGATTAATCCATTTCAGTATTTTCTTCTGGTTGAAGAACAGCTATCCTAAGTGTGAAAACAATCTCTGGAATGTGATTCAGTATTTTATTATATGCTGCATGAAAAATATTTTTAAAAGGAATAACTCTAGCACAGCACAATGGAAAAACGGTAGCTTGTTTCAAGAATAAGTATGTCAAGAGGGTGTTATTAGTCAAGCCCCTTAGTTAATACTGGCTGATGTCATGAGTCATATCGAAATATAACTCTGAACAGACCCCCTGACCATCAAGTATCAAAAGGTATGATCTGGTTTTCTTTACTATTACAAATTATTGTATGCCGTAATGACTTGAGTTAGCTGTCTTAATTAGAGGGAGATTAGCTGTAGGCTCTTTCTCAGTTTCTACTAGGGAAGGTTAGTGCTTTCGCAGGGTACCTGAGAAGTATGTTCTCTGCCTACACAGAAGACTTTTCACTTTTTTCACACAAAAATAGCCTGAAAGACATATTCCAAATGTAAAAAATTGTTTAATTTTACTCAGGTTTACTATTTGTATCGCATTAAAACATTATGCTCAATCCAATGAAGTAACTATTCATCACCTAGGAAAGCGATTTCCATTATCATGAAAGACAGAGAAAAGTCCAAAGCTTTTTGGTGAACCTGAAAATCATGATTTTTCTCCTGTTTCACTAGCACTAAATTCTCCCTCCTACCTTAATTTCCAGTTACAAATATTCCTTTGAGTAGCAGTTCAGTTCCCATGAAAATGACATGTTAGTTTCGAAAGGGAATTTAATCATAAAGAATTCATCTGTGGCTTTGCCACAGTCCTCGAGTAAGTGGCTTCATATTATGGAGCTGCTTCTGAATGAATAAGTGGTTTCAGATTCCCCATTTTTGCACATCTATGGAGGACATCAATTATGTTCTTCTCTAAACCATTACAACCGAATGAGTCTATGTACTGAGGCTGTTCTCTGTTTCTTTGTCATCTCTATGTAATAGCCTTCGCCTGTGGTCTAACTACCATACTACTCTTACAGATACCCACCAAATAGTTTGTTAAATTTAGAGGGTATGCAGTTGTTTCTGTGATATGAGATGGATCTATCCACTGTTTGTAATGTTTTAAAACTTGAAGAATTTGTTCTTGTGTCTGAGACGTCTTCACTCATGTCGAGAAATCTTAGCCATACTAAATGTCAAATTTTGTAGAGGCCTCCAGCATACATCTGTTTAGAACATCTAAACAATAAATACACATAAAAGTCTAGTTATTATGCAAACCAGATGCAGGTAGTCATGTAGAAACTGCAGCTGTATATTATAAAGGGTGAAAGAGATTGCTCTGAAACCCAGCAGCCGTATAGTTGTGGTTCTTTTGAAGAGAAGTGTTGATTTTAGAAAATGTGAGCAACTATGCAGTAGATTTTCTTGGTAATACCAGAATTTTGGAGCAAGGGTATGATAACGTTTATTATATACCAGAGAGTTTTATGGATTATGTGCAGTCTCCAAATGCCAATAGTATTATGCTGACAGCTACAATTTCGCGTTAGCTTGTGGCGCTGGGTATTTCACCTTTTAGAGGCAGTGGTGCATAAAACATGCACACTAGTTTAGCAGCTTTATAATGTGGACGGTCGTGCTGTTGCCACGGAAAGATCAAGCAGAAGGTGCATTTTAACAAGAAGAAAATGTCCAAAGCAAATATAGTAAGTATGCAGGTGTTTGATTGTTTCTTTATATTTATCCAAATTCAGCAGTGTGAAACATCACAATATTTGTTTCCTCATAGTAAGCAGGCCAGGAAAACACATTATCTTATGCATTTGTATGTAGTACCTGGGAACCTCAGTGAAAGTTTTCATGTGGGAAGATGTTTGGATACTGTTGTGACAGTGTACAAATTAAAGCAGAACAGCCAGGTGTAGTAGTGTCTTATCCAAAGCAAATCAAACCTGAAGATGATCTTCCAAGTGTGGTAGATATTTCAGAATTTGGGTTTTGGGTTACTTCTGGTGGGGTGGGGTTGTTTGGAGTTTTGGGGGGGGGACGGGATGTGTGTATAGCTACATTTTCTCTGTGGTTACATTTCATTAGGGCCCCTGCTAAGTTGAAAGCCTTTCCAAGTCATTTGAAACAGAATTGTTTCTCAACATAGATATTGTGTCTAGAACTGTGTCTTTCCCAAAATGGAATCACTGTTTTAAAAGTGATCCACTTAAGTACTTTCTGTCATTCATGGGAGTGTATCAAATGTTATCAAAAGTATAGCTACTAAAGAGCTGATCTAATTATTTTTCTAGATGACTGACCTTTTACTAGCTTTGTTTATTAGAATTTAGGACTAGATTTAGATCTCTGTGGCTACCAGCACCAGGGCAGCCCTAGATAGGTTGTACTGCCTATAATTTTTTTGATTTCCTGGCTCAGACTAAAGATTGTTTGACCTTGCTGCTTTGTTTTAATGGTACACTGAGAGGTGACCATCAGGAATAATCCCATGCCTCCCAATTCCTCTCCCTTCTCTAGTACGCTGAACAAAAAGAGGGAGCCAAGATGTAGGCTATGGCTTCATGCCTATGGTAGAAAGGGTTGCTACACCTGAGGATAAACCTGAGGAAAGCAGTTGCTTACCCTTCTGCTTGACGTTAACTAAATGCAGTCCTTATCTGAATCGCACTCTTGGTTGAAACTCTGACATTATCTCAACCTCCTTGCTGAAACAATTCTATAATCCTGGGTGCACAGAAATAAATACTGGTAAGTGACCCATAAAACAATAATTTTCCATTACCTTAGACGAAAAATGCATATACTTCTGCAGTTCTAGTTTGAAAGTTCTTCTCTAGGAGTTACAGACACATGAAAGAAGGTAATTCAGAAGTTATTTTTCATTCAGTGCTCTGAATATGGCTTAGGGTAAATGCTTTTTTGATGGCTTGTTCTGAATATTTTTTGCTTTTCATAGGTGAATTTTAATATGACCACTGGTTTATTGTATAAAGAGTAAACATAAATAATATATTACAAAGATACAGATTCAGATTTTCGATGTAAGGCTAAACTTGCAATGTCATATGAGATTAGTAAACTCACAGTGGACTAAAATATATTCCATAAATCATTATCGTTATATCTGACTAACTGATGTCAGCTTTCCTGACTAGTACACAAGTTGCACGTTTTGTCTCATAACCCAAATAATGACAATTAAAATGCTGGGGAAGGATGTTCCTGAAGATTGCTAAAAGTAGCTAAAGTACACTTCTCTCTTTTAAGATTTTTCAAGGATATTAAATCTGACTGTCAGCTTTAAAATAAGATTATCATAATGGAATGTAATATGAAGTGACACTGTGTTCTACAATATAGGAATGGCAGAGAAAATACATTTTCAGCCATGTCTGACTTATTTACATTTCACATGAACTTAAATAATGTCACTCCTACACATACCTGAAATACAGTTACATGCACAAGGCAAATTACACCAAATGCCCTACTGCACTGGAAAGCACATTGTATTATTTAACTATAAACCCTTACTATATATGAAAAACTATAGATTTTAAACACTGCCATCTTGAATATAGTCGTTTGGTACAAAGCCAAAATTCAGCTTATTAAAGCTGAGATGAACAGAAGTCAAGAGACCTAGAAAACTAAAGACTCTCCTAATAGAATGTGGATATTTCTTTGGAGAGTGAATAATTGATTTTTTTTTTCTTATACCTAGCTTTAACTTCCAGGTGACAGTGCACATGCTTTAATCAACAGAGCTTTTAGTGATTTAGTATATGGCCCTCTCTGGACCACAGCGCTTGAACCCTGTGGTTCTGAAATCAGAGCATAAGAGCAGAGGAATGAAAACAGCATTCAGCAGAAGCCAGGTTTTAATCTTTTATTTTAATTTGCAGTCTTTAGTATGTTCCTCCATCTAGACTTTGAAATACAGTCCAGCAGAATAAAACCAAGTAAGGTACAGAGGGGATAAATGACAGCAACTTTTGTTACAGACATTTTTGGATGTTACAGACTATTTCTTCTATCAGGTTGTTAATGTCCAGTTTATTAGTAATGGTACATGTCAATGATAGCACAAGCTACCCTCAGAATATTGCATGTAGTACTGCTAAGACCCATCATCATAAAAAAAGACCACAGAACTACTGTAGAAAGTTCAAAGCAGGGTAGCTAATGTGAGAAGAATATTACTTATAACAGAAGATTGATTGAACTTAATTTGTATAAACTGGATAAGAGGTGATTAAAGGAGGATATGAAATCACTGCACAAATATTTGAGAGGTGTTAATAAAAGAGAGGCACGGGGGCTGTTTCTGTAGTTACTCATGATAAAATGACAAGGTAACATTTTCAAACTGGAGAGAGATGGGAAAGCCGTTTTGATACAGGAAGTGATCTGCGACTGTAAGGGGAAAGTAATGAGCAGCTAGGAACAGAACTAACTCGTGTTCAACAGAGCCTTTCTAAATTGTTCAGTTTCTAAATAGTTTAGGTTTAAACCCTTCTGGGATTACTGTAGAAAAGAACTTGTTCGGCATTACTCAGAGCGTGGATTGAACTGCAGCTTTTTAGCTCATTTTGTTAACTAAGTGCTGCTGTGGTATCCTTGCCAATTACTGCAGATTTAAAGTTAACTAGTCTTTTAACTGAGATCATTTTAAGAGGCATGACCTGGGATGGGTAGATGTTGTTTTGTCTCAGCAAGTGAGGTGTAGGAACTCACTTCCGAGAGGAGAAGGCAGGTCCGTGCAGCAGCGTGCAGAGGGCAGGTCCGTGCAGCCTGGATAGCAGCGTTCCCAAGGTAGCAGAATTGGCTCCAGCACATGCAAAGAGTTCTGGGGTTGACACTTGGTCGCTTCCGTTACACCACTTTCAGCTCTGTCAAGACAGCATTCGATGCACTTGGGCACAATGTTGAAAATACATATAGTTTTATACTATATTTTCAAACTGTTATAAGCCTTTTCTTGTCATTGTGTACTAAGTATACTGTGCAACCTTAGGAGTTGCGTTAAGGTGATTGTACAGAGATTCTGTGGTGATTCTGAGAGTTGTCTTGGTGACAGCCCATTAGGAGAGAGAGTCGTACTGACAAACCGCTAGTGAGGCAGACCTGAGGGTCAGTCCCATGGTTCTTGCTTTTTACTTAGAAGTTTAAAGTGCAGCTATTATGGATAAGGTATGTAGTATTGGGTCCTTCAGTAGCAGCAAGAGCTGTCTTTTCTGATTAATAAAAGGAGTATAAAATCACTGCAGAGACGTTTGAAAACAGTTATGATGGTCTGTAGCTGGTAAAGATGAGTGGCTTAAGATCAAGACAGATTGACATTTGAAAAAAAGTGATTTCTGCTTCTAGAGTTTATCTAATAATAGTAGTAACAAAAAAGCTGATACCACGCATTTCTTGCATTTCAGAGCAATCCTCTATCATTAGAACGCTAGTGAGTTAGGACTTAAACATTTTCCTCATGTTAGGTAGGAAAACAGGAGCTACATATCTAAACAATGTTGTGCTTCAAGAGACTGAAGTGGAGAGGGGAATTTGAACTACACAGCTAGATTTGGAAAGCATCTGAAAAAGAATTGAATTTCATCTGAAAAAGAATTTACTTTCTGCAAACTGTCTAGTATAATTATAGGTATTAGAGGATCATTACAAATAAAATCCTAAGGAAGGAAGATCATAAATGCAGTGCAGAATGTTTATTTACTGCATTCATTCTCTGTTGGTGAGAGGGTGGTCCTTTCACTATGCCAGTGAAACGTGGTCCCAGGGAAAAGGCAATGGCTGGTAAGTAGAGATGAAAGCTTTTTACCCATACTGTAAATCCCAGTTCATCTGAATTAAAAAGGCAGTATTATAATAGGTGTTATCCAGTCATATCCTATATGATATCCATCAAGCAGAATACATATAGTGAAAGGTAGTGTTAATTTACATACAGTGGCAAACTTGCAATTACTTCAGAATGAAAGCAAGATCAGAAAACACCAAAATGGAAGTAATATTGGATGAAAAATAAAACAGATTGTAGGTTAGACAAGAAACAAGAGAATGAATAAAACTATATTTGACCTTCATCTCACAGTTTAACAGAAAGACAGGCAATGCAATCTTCCCCATACAATTTTAAAAAATAAACATGGTAATAAAATATGTACACTGTTAGCTTCTCCTTTAAAAATACAAAAATGGCACAGAATTACTCCACATAAAATGGTGTAACATGGTATTCAGTTCCTCACCTAGTGATTATTTTTATTGTGGCTAATGTCTTTGTTGTGAAATATATCTACATCTGAATGTACTTCAGTCAACGCCTGTAACTGATAATTTTTCTAGAAAGTTAGCCAACTTTGCTAGAGGTTGCAGGTATTTTTCTTGTCTTGCAAAAATAAAAATCCTAAGGCATTAGAACTAAATAAGAAATTAGAACATTTGATCATAATTTTTATTAAAAAGATTATTATTTTTATGAAGTGTAAATTGAATTAAAAATAGTGGATCGGTATGCCTGTATCACATCATTAATGTACTAGAATTTTTTTTAATTTTCAAGAAAGATAGTTGTGGTCTATTCATTTTTTAGGAACTATGGTATAGGTTTTTCACAGATCTCCAAGTGAACATTTTTTATGGAGTGCTAAAACATCACGGAAGTCAGTGTGCTTCATGGGAATACGAAAACTGCATTTCACGGTGCTCTGAAGAAATTACAAGATTGATTTTTCAGGAGTTTGGGTCCTAAATTACTGTTATATTTAATAAGAATCTCCACAAAGATTTTAGCACGAAGGAAGATCAAAGCAATTACTTAGCTCTTCCAAAATGAAGAACGGAAAGTTCCAAAGTTGCAAGTTGAAATAGCAGGAAGTCTTCATCAAAATGTGTGAAATGAATGAGATGCTTAAGAAAGGCTTTTCAGGGCCAGATTCCAATTTTGTATAGTGCTTGCTTGGTTTTGTTCCATGTTCTCAATTATTGTTACGTGTAATTTTATAGCGTTACCATATAGACATCCTTAAAAAAATGGAGAGGAAGGTGAAAAACAGATCCTTATTTCTATTGCTTCTTTTGCTTCTCTTCTTTCTCTTCGTCAGCTACAGCCTCTGACACATTGCCTCTTTTCCCCTGATCTTTTTCAGTGTGAGACAGTGTATATTCTTCCAAATACGTTTTTGAAAGTAGTCCACAGGGGTGCATTTTAACCTATTCAAGTTGTGAGGCAGATTGTGCAAATTGCTCGGTGTGTACATTTAGGACCACTGTAAAAGTAAATCCCATCCCGCAGCTGTTTTATTTGCTATTGAGCAGTGTGACACCAATAGCTGTTTAGGAAAAGTAACTCAGCCAAAGGAAAAAAAAAAGGTACTTCCAATATTGGGGTGTTTTTGTTCTTTGAATAAATTATTTCTTGATTTCTTTACCTTCCAACCCACCTCCTGATGTTTCCAGCTGTAGTCAGAGGAACTGTAGCCAAATTATGACGAATTATGATGCAGGTACCTGTTCAGTTGCTGTACTGCATGTCTGTTGAATGTTTTCACAGGGCTAAGGTTTGTGAAATATTTTAGAGTGCATAGAGATAGAGCCTTATCTTAGGCAATAGGGAGGGAAGGGACCTCAAGCGACAATGTCGTGGGTGCCCCTGCCCCAGAAAAGGACAGGTTTATCCCTTGACAGACGTTTGTCTGATAGGTTCTTAAAAGCTTTTTGGTAATGGAAATACTATGAATTCTGCAGGTAGCCTTCTCTCTGTACTTACCTTCTCTTTTAGAATGTGTTCCCCTAATGTTTAACCGAAGTCTTCCTTGCTGCAATGTAAACCCATTTTGTGGTTTATATTTTAGGCCTATCATTTCTTCTCTTATCCCCAGTGGAAAAGGAGAGTAGCTCCCAGTAATGTTTACATATTTGGCTATAGTCTTTCCTCGTACTTCCCGAAGTATATAAACCGATTTTTTTCAAAACTGGACACACCATTCCAGCTGCATCCTTACTAGTATGAGTGAACTGGAAGGATTATTCCACAGTTCTTCCATGTAACATACTAGCTAATATACCAGGAAATATTTGAGTGTTTTTATCAGCAAAATGCTGTTGACTCACATTCAGCTCAATTTGACTCCACATTCTTTTGTGAGTCATCTGTGCTATTGTAATTGTGAAGTTAACTGTTTCACCCACACAAAATACTTTTCACTTACCAAACTGAGTTGCATCCTGCTTTTCTAGACTATCCAATTTGTCAAAATTGTTTTGTACTCTAATCCTGTTCTTCCAGTACTTGCCATGGCTCCCAACTGTGTGTCATCTGAGAGGCTTGATAAGTTCTTCCCGTCTTCCATCATTCAGGAAATACTGCATGATGCTATAAGCAGAACAAACCCTATGAACCGCTTCATCCATCTTTCCACTTTGACAGTAAGCCATTGATAACTGTTCCGAATACAATCTTTCAACAAGCATCTACCTGCCTCACATTAGTTTACAGTAATTCTCATCCCTTGCTTTTAAACTACTCTCCTGTTTGGCACATATCATTTTCATCCATCACAGCATGCTGAAAGTGATTATGTTTTTATTCTCGATTTGTTTCTGGGTTGAATTGAAGTAGAGCAGGTTGGCTGCTCAATGAGTTAATGTTCTGTGTGCTGTATGCCTATTAGTAGTGGGTGAGCCTGAATTGTTTTCTAAAAATAGATTGAAAGTTCCAGTACTTCCTGTGAGCCCAGCCTGAGAACTGGTGAATAAAACAAAAGAAAAATAAATATTCTTGCAATTATCTATGCATAACTCTGTCTTGATCACATTACTTAGGTGAGGATGGACCCTTTTCGTGTTTATTAATGTGCCTCATAAGAAATACTGACACTCCTCTTTTGTTGACCTCCATTCCGTAGTTTCTGAATATAGAAATACCAGTGGTAACAATCAGCCTGTGTAATTTGGATATATTGGATATTTAAAACCCTTCAGCTCCTGTTACATTAATTCAAACAGTAAACTTCTTTTGAGCTTTTTATTGTGTTTGAAATTGAAACTTGACTTTGTCTTTGACTCTTAGGTTCTGGCAAATGGTTTATGGGCTGAGACAGCAGATAGAAATACATATAAAACTATTGAAATAACAGGTTGTGTTAGTATCTTTATACAGGAAAAAAACCCCCACAATTTTTATGTCTTAAAAGCCAGAAATTGTAATTCTGATTTGGGCACTTTTTAAGGTATTTAACCTTCCCGATTTCTTTCAAACCATAGATAAAGGCTAGGCTGTTCCATACATTAGGAGACAAATTAAGACACATGTCAAGGAAAATTCATCACTTTATTGAAATAATTAGCTTGTCTCAGAGGAAACTGCAGAATACAAAATGTGGCATCTTATACAAGCCGTCTGTAGGCAGGACTGAATTTTTTTAAAATTAGGTTTAAAAAAAAACCAAACCCCAAACCAAACAGAGGAAACCCTGCCTAAAAATAATGGAGAAAAGTTTATAGTAGGCTTAATACAAACCCCATTTAAATAAAGTTTTACTGATCTTTGCATCAGCTCTATTAGTGAAAAAAAATTAACGTGGACCAAATTCTGATACCCTAAGTTTGCATTAGCATCCTTTTTATGAGTCATCTCATTTAGAACTATAGAATTATTTGCAGAATGCATCATTATTATTCTTAAATAGTAAACCAATCAGTCCAAACCAGTCACAACCGTCAAATGCTTTTAAAAATAAATATCATTTACCCTCCTTACCCAGGCTGCTATGGAGGAAATGTCCTTACTCTTTTACTGGACGTATTTTGCACCTATCACATCTGATAATAATATCACATTATTATCTTCTGGGTTTTACTGTTTCCGTTCAAAAAATTTAACAGAACCATCTTCAATGTTTTGCAGAATAATTTATGTCCCCTCCTATAGATGGTAGGGACCAGTTAAATCACATGAATGTTGTACTTCAAGGCTGTTTCATTGGTTTTACAAGCCAGTTTTTACACCGGTTTACATTGTATTTGTCAGGGTCCTGAGCACAACCTCCTTCAAGGAGTTGAGTTGTTTAAGTTTAGAGTTGTAGCTGGCTGAGTCCAAGGTCAGCTCCTTCGCTGATACGAGCTGTTGTGAAGAAAGTTTCACGCTGGGGCTGTCCCTCTTTTCCTGTGGGAGCTGCCTTCAGGCTGAGGCTCTGCTGCTGGCCCCCGGCTGTGCCCAGCCTCCCGCTTCCTTGGTTCTGACCCAGATCCAGACCCTCCTGCAGCTGAGTTTGCTGGCCTGGCCTCAGACCTGCCTTGTTGCTGCGGACTCGCTGGGTGGCCGTCAGACTGTGGCTCAGCCTGGCCACCCTCTCTGGTCTGAGTGGGACCCTGACTTGCCACTCTGCAGCCTGGCTCCTTGTAGGTGAGGTCGCTGCTCCTGCCCGCCTTGTTCCACACCCGGCTCCCGGCTCGCCTCCAGCTGCAGTGCAGCTGGCCGTGCTGCTTCTAAGCCACCTAGCCCAGGTCGGAATGAAAAGTCACTGATTACGCATCAGGTTCCTTGGGGACAAGAGATTACTCTGGCTTGGCAGTTGCAGGCACGATAGAGGTTTCATCTTCATCCAGAATAATAGTTATAAAATATGTAAGACGACAACCCAAAATATTTTGTGGAGAAGTGTAGGTTGCAAGACTGCTATTACGTTACGTATGGTGATTTATGTAGTAAGCATATTGCTTTAGTCTAAGTGCCTTACACCCCTCCTTGCTCTTAGCTTGGTCCTGGACTCAGCCAAGAAAATAAGGTCTGATCAGATTCTTACTATTATAATATTAAAAACAAATGGATTCTAAAATTTACTAAAATGCTTATCTATTAATGCTAAGGACCAGGAACATTTCTTTGTACATCATAATACATGAATAGATAATCTGGCATTTCAGCCAGACTGTCACTTCTAAGAAGCTTATTTAATAGAAACTATCCTGTGTGAAAGGAGCTATTTGAAGTCTCCGCAGCCATGCTAGTCCTAACAGAGAAATCAAAACTAACCGATTCACAATAAGGATTGACATCTAAAACCTCCTGACAATACCTAACAAAGAACAGGTAAATAAAAACAAACAGTGTGAGAGCTAATGAAATGTATGATCAGGGCCAGTAACAGGTTTGTATGATCTGGGGTGTGAACTTGGCCACTCTATTAAACAACAAATCTTAACAAATACACAGTACGATATACAATTCTTACCTTTTTTTTAATGAATTCCAAAGACTTGGTGACACACAGTACGATATACAATTCTTACCTTCTTTTTTTTAATGAATTCCAAAGACTTGGTGAGTTACTGTCAATGTTTGCCCATAAACTGTGTCCTTCAGCTCTGTAAGTATAGGCCCATGAAAAGACGCTGCTCTTTATGCCTCACAAGAACCATCAAGCACCATGGTTTAAAGGAACCGCTGCAGTGGTGGATTCAGTTTCTCTCGGCACTCTTGCACTTCACTTAACCACCAAGATAATTCAGTAACTTGAACTTTGTGCTCTCTTTTCATAGACAAATGATTTTTTTTTAAAAATAATCTTCAAAAACAGGTTGAAAAGAAAAAATGCTGTATTTCAATTTAACATTTAGAGTTGTTTTCCCTAGGTTTAGTGGGACTTTAGTTGATTGTTATCTTTTTATTATGGTGGACATTACTAGACTGCGATGAACACTGTTGAAATTTACCGCTAAACATTCAGTATTGCACTTTCCATAGTGAATGTTGTGACTATAATAGCACATTACAGGTGGAGAAGTTTTGGAAAGACAAAAAGATTTTTTAATTTTCTTCTGTTAGATGTCCCTGAAGTCTATAGGCATTTGCAGTGGATCTGGCCCCATATTTAACTGGACAGTCCCTTGCAGATATCTTCCTGCTAGCCCACTGATATGTTATATTTTCATATACTACAGATCACTTCTCTATCTTTAAAAACTTCTGACCCAGTGAAGCAAGTGATAGCAGCTTACTGAGATTATTGTCCAACAAGTGGTCCTCCTAGAGTAGGGACAGCAGAGCGACTTTAGGAGTTTGGAGTACCGGTGACTACGTTGAAAGACATGCTGTCACTCTGCAGTAGAAGTTATGCGCTTGACTGAGGACTTAAGGGAACAGCTGTAGCCTGTGTTACATATAAAAGCAGATTAAATAATGGGTTTGTTTTCAAATACTTGAACCAATTAATCTGACAGATATGGTTAACAGTGTTTACAGATTAAGTTTACTTTGGGGATGTCTTCTGTTTGTCAATTCTGTGGGGAGATGATGGATTTCTGTGGAAGGTAGGACAGAAACTGAAAAGTTTACCAGGAAAAAAAAAAAAGTAAAAAATAATATGTATTACAGGTGTGATTAATTCTTGGGTTTTGGACTACAATTTCATTGCACTTTTAATGAAATCAAGGTAGGTGACGTTTAATACACTTTTTTGAAAATGCCAGTTCTTTATCCTTGGTACTAACGGGCAACTTAACTGGACCTTTAGCAGTTCAATTTTTACACCAGTATTTACATATATCCATAAAAATAGCTGCAAAACTGAATCTGGGTCTGTACCTGACTTTTTTTCCCCCCCATTATTGTAGCTATAATTAAAACAGCTCTTCCCAACATGGACAGAGAAGCCAAAGAAGAGTACTTTGTGGTCATCCAAGCAAAGGACATGGGAGGACATATGGGTGGACTCTCTGGAACTACAACAGTGACAATTACACTCATTGATGTTAATGACAATCCTCCTAAGTTTGCACAGAGTAAGTGCCACTATGTGTATGTGTTCTCCTATATAAGAAAGTAATATAGTGCTGCTTTTTTTTCCCTGCAAGCTCTTTTTTTAATCATCATATTGCCTGGATTTGTAATGTAATTTAAAAATGCGTAGCTGCTACTAGTGAAAGATTAATAGACCTCTGCCTGATTAAGAGCTTAGGAAAGAGGGAATTACGTCCACAACAGTGTACACAGCGCTCTGTCTTCCTTGTTACCCCTCTTACATCCACACAAAAGGACTTGGGGACTTTTTTAATGTATTTCTTTGCTTTCAGTGCAGTTGTTTCTAAGTGCTAGTTTTAGTTGCTGTTATATGGGCTTCCATCTCATGCAGACAAGTGACATCACCAGTAAAAGACATATATAACTGATAAAAAAAAAAGGTTTGACTAATTAGGTTATAGTGAAGAAAATAAAGAAAATAAGTCTGAGTCTAGGTAATTGTTGATCTTTAACTCAAAATCCATATTTACTACTGTGGTTCCAAAGGATATCTTGCTGAGCTAGGTTAAAATGATTTGGCATCCTGCTGAGATTCTCTACAAGCTTTGTAGTCTATTTCAAAGATGAAGACAAAAAGTAAAAAGAGGAGGAAAAAGCATATTGACTGGATTGATTTTATTTTGAACAGGTGCAATCTAATGCACTATTAGAAACATCTTTTTTTTATTCAGTTTGTTCTGAAAGATTGAAGTTGTAAGGTATTAAGAGGTTTATGGGGTTGGAGGATGTTTACAACTAGACTTTGTATCATTTTTACTTTGAGAAGCATATTTTACTAACATGGTACTTATGCACACAATGTAAAATTAATTCTTTTCCACATATGTATGACTTGAAGTCTACTTTTGCCCCGTTGGGAAGACAGAGCGAAATGGATTTGTCCTAGGACTCAGCATGTGATAAATACTGTCTTATAGGCTAGAAAATGCACATACAGAGATAAAAGATATGAAACAAATAAGCAGAGGTAAAAGCTTATTTGCTTATTTTATTATCTCATCTTAGTGGTTTTTAACAGATAAGCACTCTGTGCACAATAAAAGCTTTTCTCTCATAAAATAAGAAATGCATAAATTTTTTACTTCAAAATCACATAGCATTGCTTACCCTTGTGTAGTAGTGTTTTCCAACATATGATGACACTTTCCCTAATATTGCAAACATCTGTAGCTGAGACTGCTGATTGAATCATATCACCAGAACGCAGAGGGCCATTTCTTTTAGACCTGCAATGTACTGTAGCTCTAACTCTGTGGCTACAGATCTACTTTCGCCAGCTTACCTGTCTTCTATATTTGTATCAGCACTTTCTGTCTCAGAAAGCCTTTGCCTGCCAGTGTGAAAAAAGCTGATCAGAAAATCAGCAACACAACTGGTACTAATTGGAACATTTGCTGGAGGTCGCAGCAGGAAGCACAAGAGCGAATGTGTATGGAGATGAAACGGTGCTTTCCCTGTGCAGTTTATTCGTATCTGTTCTCCTGTAGTTTGGATACAGTGATGCGCTGACAGGGTAGCATGAGGAAGACTGCATCACAGATCCCCGAAATGTATTTTCTATATGGGAAACGTAGACTAGTTTTTCTTCCACAAAGAGTGAGTTGCTGTCTTTGAAACTCTTAAAGCAAGTGCATTCCAGTGCAGAATTCAAACTATCATCTAGGAACAACCACCCTGTTGTAACACTGACCATTATGCAACTTCATCGGAAACAGACCTGCATGTACTATAACTTTGTATTATGTATATATTGCATTTAATGAGGATGAGCCATAGTAAATATTGTCACTGGATGTTATTACAAATTCTGCCTTTTAAAACTAAGTATTCATAGCATGCTGCCTAGCATTACAAATTAGTCATGACTCTGGCCTTATACAAGAGCTGATCAAGTCTTTAACATTTTGTTACACCGTTGAAGCATGGTTTGCATTTGCCTGGAAAGGAAAATAAGAAAGGATCAAGCTTACAATAAAGCCTAAGCAGAATGAAATAGAAATTCATAAGATGTGATACATGCTGCTTTCACTATAAATTGTAATGAACTCAGAAAGCAGTGTGTTTTATCAGTTTATTGTTTCCAGGCAGGACAGAAATGTATATTTATGGTTTGATTTCAAAGAGTGTTAGCCTCCTGGGTTTTAGAAATGAAAAAGATGAACTTTCGCTACTTCTATGATCTCTTTGAAATAATTTTACAGGCATTTTATAAGTCACAGACGCTTTTAACCTAGCAGTTTACCATAGGATTGTACTGAGAAGAACTGTGCACTGCTGTGAAAACCAAGAGGTTTAGAAGATGGGTAGTGTGGATTTTTGGTCAGCTCTGCACTATGGCATCTTGACAGGACAATTCATAATTCTTGAGAGCAATTTGTGTAAAAGCTGCATTGTAAATTTTTTTACAATACTTTGTAAACTATCTTAATAAATTTGAGAGAAAAATACCAACTGAAAAATGCAATCAATTGCGTCTGGAGATTCAAACCACAAAGTGTGGACAGCAGTATAAATTATGAGCACATAATTTAGTCTCCTGAGGCACTTGATTACTTTGGCTGCTCATTGTTTGTGAGCCGGTATGAATATTCCTGAGGAATCTTGATTATCTCCAATTTATCTCTAATAATTTAGCCTAGAAACATTAAAGAAAAAAAATATTTTACTTTGGGACAGACTATATGTATAGCGAATATAGGTATATGTGAATTCCTCACAGTTTCTTTCCTACTTTCAACTGTTGCTACTGCAATCAGCCTACAAACAGTTAAAGCAACAACTCCAGAACGTTTTGGTTTTAGGAAACTGCTAGCTGACAGTAAAAATCGCAGATTGGCTTAGAACAACTGTGAGGACAGAGAAGAACGAGTCCAGAACTCTGTCAAAAACTATTTAAACTGCTAACCTTGAATTCCTTCTGACTATTTTAATTACTAAGTAGCACTGCAGTTGATTAGATTACGTATTAACTGTAGCTTCAATAAATGTAAATTACCAAGAGGTAAAAATATAGCCACGCTATAAAAATTTCTGAGGTAAAGCATGTGTCTTCTGGTTTTCAGAATACTGTTAAGAACTGGGACATATAATAGTAAAATGGTTATTTTGATTTTTCTGTTAATAAAATGCTTACCTAAAATAATATATTACAAGATCTAAATAGATTTTTGACACTTCTTGGGGCAGAAGGTTTGAAGTTAGTATTACAAAAAAATTAAAATGCTGAATTCAATAAAAAATATATCTACATGTCTGTAAATAAAATGGCAAGTTCAACAGTGACTGCAGCAGATAATATTGCATGCTTTCAGTGGTGAAAGTAGCTTAATATTTATGTTTGCTAACACTAAGCATTCC
>NW_010526972.1:60176-149070 GCF_000687285.1 Phaethon lepturus
GCGGGATACTACTGTAATGAAAAGAACATTCACATACAGTAAACTGCATATTCTAGTATAAGGAACACATTTTGCTGCTTTCAGTAAATAACATGGGTAAATGTAGTTTGTATCAGTTGCACATCTCAAGAGTTTGCACTGGGGAAGTATAGAGAAATGAAGAGCAGACAAGAGAGACTGGAATAAGGTGTAATGTTTAGTCTTTTCCTCTTATTTGTAAGGTCTGTATCACTTCTCGGTAATGGAAGATGTTGCTCTTGGTGAACCAATAGGAAGAGTGAAAGCAAATGACCTGGATGTTGGAGACAATGCTAAATCATCTTATGATATTATTGAAGGAGATGGAATGGATATATTTGAAATTACTACAGATGCCCAAACACAGGACGGCATTATTAGAGTGAGAAAGGTAAATGATATCTCTGTTAAAAATAATATTTATTGTATATGCAATTACACAGCCAGACTGTACTCTGTGGGAAGGTGCTGGATTTCCAAGGATTCTTTTGTCAATTGATGGGGAGTCAAGCCAGTGAAGTGATAAAAAAGGGATGTATTAACAATGTCCCTCAAAATTGCCAATTACGTGACACCTGGGGAGACATCCAATCCAGAAGTATTTTCTGTGCTGGAAATGTGTTAATCATATCTGGGCTTCCACACGGAGAGATCATAGTATTTAAATTACCTGATGTATGAGAGGCTTAATCTTCCACCTTTTCTCATGTTAACTCTCGTTGCTCATTTGTGAGCAGTGATTTCAGTGAACCTTATCAAGGACATCAGCACTGTTTCACGTGAGAAGTGCCAAATTCGGTCCCTATAGGAGGCTACAACTCTGTTACCTTTTCTATGCTTATACAGTGTTGATGTATGCAAGATGAGCTATGTACATGTACACAACAGAAGGACCAGCCAATTGTATACAGAAATATGGGGAGAGACAGCATATCTAGAACAAAACTTGGCTATTAGAGTCAATGAAATGTTAATTCTAGACTTAAAGTAATCCTCATTATTTTGGGGGGAAGAAGAGAGACAATTCCCATGCTGTGTCCTGAAAAAGGATATCAATATAATTTGTAACATTGGCATAGAGGATTTTAGGTATGTAGCATACAGCAGTCTAAATGAATCTTCGGTTTTTTAAAAAACAAAAACAAAACCATGACATTCCAGCAAAAAAAGAAGAATCCAATGAGTACAGGTAATTAATATTCAACTTGTACCTGTAATTAAAGAGGTCAGGCAGAGTACCTGTCAAAAGTTTATATTTTCTGTTTTTCAGTGAGTCAGTCAGCACTGTAGTTGTGTAATAAAATTATATATATTTATGTAAATATAGGTCTGTTTTCCTAAAGAGAAAATTGTTATATACATCCCTGCTCTTCCTTACTGTTATTTATCGTGTGCTGTGGCCTATTCTGTAAACTAAGGCAATTAGCCTTTTGCCCTAGTTCCCTTAGCTTTATTTCATAACTGAGGCTCTAACATAATGTTGGTTCATATATTCATTATGACAGGAATAATCATCTTGGTTCTACTACAGTAGATGATGTATGGAGGGTACTTTTAACCAATAGATTTTCTCCAGCATAAAATCCTGAGTTTTAGACAATGCGCAGTAAATTTTCAATACGATATTCTGATTAAGCATGACTAAATGTATTGGGGTACTGTCATTTCTGTAAAGCATATGAAAAGCAATTGAAAAAATTATATAGGAGCTATGATTGGTAAATTGTGAATATGCTGATTTATAAATCACCATTCATAATTATAAAAGGTTACTAATTTAACAGCCGCTAAAGCAGCGAGGTTTTGTCATGTTTACTAGAATCTGTGAGAAAGAGCAAATCCCATTACAATTTCATTCATACCTGAAAAAGTCAACAAAATTTGGAAGTATGCTTATTGAAGGCTTTGACAGACTTCTTGAAGGTCCCTGTTTGTGCTCTTGCTGGTATTTGCATTGCAGATTCAGAGTTTCTATGTCCTTTTCTTTTTATCCCTGGGACATTGTAATGCAAATCTTAATATCTTTCTAATGCTTGGCAATTTGCATCTTTGAAATTTGAATCGTTGTGAGACACAAGAGAATTATATAGTGAATATATAATTCTTGATGTGCTTCAAGACACAAACTTGAATCTCCTATAATGGAAAATTCTAATATTCAGAAGTGTCACAGATTTTGTTTTTATATGGCACTTCATTCCTTTAAATCCTCTGTGTTTTCAGCTTTTATGTTTTAATATGGAATTGTAAAATGGTAAAAACAATGGTAACATGGCAGGTATAATGCAAGAGTAATCGGTTTTGTGTTTCTCCCTCTGAAAAACAAAAACAAAACAAAAAAACCCCAAACAAGCAAACAAAAAAAAACAACCCAGAAATAGGAATTGCTAGAGTTTTAAGAAATTCCTGAGAGATGTCTACCTCATTTACCCATATAAACAGAAATGCAGTTACCTGACGTGCAATAATATTCAAGTACTTTCTTTGTGATTAGCTTTACATTTTTCCACATAATGCCTCTCATGTCCAACAAATAATAATTGCTAGTTCTTTGCATTTCTTACATTGTTCTGGAAGTAATAAAATACTTGTTCTTTGTGGAGCTAGTATAATCTTTTTTCTTGTCTTCAACTAACAAAGCACTGATTAAGTGCATGATTAGTATGCAAGTCATATCATCACCAACAAATTTGTAGTATTTATCTGATATGTAATTTTAATGGTATAATTCATGACAGAATATTTTGGTAAATTTCTTGTGAAAAGCAAGAAAACAAAGAGTGTTGTTTTCTCTGAGGCTGGTTAATAAACAGATATCAATATATGCCTAGAAAATTTGTAGGTTGCACTTCTGGGAGTGGGAAGTGATTGTATTAAATCTCACTGAATGTGCTTAAATGCACATAACTTTCATCCGTTAGCATTATGTTCAGTTGTTCTTTCTCTGTGGCCATTAGTAAAAGACATTTATCTTTGTCATTCTTAACAGCCACTGGACTTTGAGACCAAAAAATCCTATACTCTGAAGGTAGAAGCAGCCAACGTTCATATTGATCCTCGCTTCATCAGTGGAGGACCATTCAAGGATACAGCAACAGTAAAAATTGTAGTAGAGGATGCTGATGAGCCACCAGTTTTTTCATCACCTACTTACCTACTGGAAGTGCATGAAAATGCTGCTATTAACTCTGTGATTGGTCAGGTGACTGCCCACGACCCTGACGTGTCTTCCAGTCCCATAAGGTAGTGCTGCTTGGAAGTTCTCTTCAAAAAAGCTACTCGTAGAATACTAAGTGTATTTTCCCATACGTTGTATGACGCTGTTCTCATGCCATTTTATTTCTATGAAAATACTTGTATAGTATTTTTGTGATGTTAGATTTATCAGTTCAGATAATTTTCAAAATCTCAGAAATGCTCCTTGCCACATGAGTAGTCTTATGAAACAGTAGGAATGCAATGAAAATAAGAAATAGGGTGTATGAGGTCAGATGGGGTTGAATCATTGGTGTGTATCTTCTGCCATTAGTTTAAATAATCCGCTAGTGTCTCCCCTAACAATAGTGAGTTTGTTCCGTGTAGTTGTAAGGTTGTCAAAACATATTTTGTATTCCTTAAGCTAAGCCCATTCCTGGTTTAAAGATAGAAAGTCAGAGATGATTATGCCCATGTGACTTTTGCTTCAATTTATCATATTTTCCCTTTTTGATCTAACTTGAGCAAAATCTGTTATTCTAGTTTCATCAGATCTGTGTTTTCTATCTCATTTTGATGAGCACACATCTTTCCTTTCCCCTTTGTAATGGTTAGTATAGTATGATGCAAGTATTCCCAAAAGACATTTTGCTATGTATAGTGCTGCCTGATAAAAGCATTATGAAAACAAACACCAAAACGTCAAATTCATAGTAAAGGTATATTTAGAGAGAGTCTATTCAGTAATAATCATTGCTGTATATTACTGCTTTAGGGAGTTTAAGCTACGTGAGCAGGCTTCAGCATTGTGAGGATGATGCTAATTGTTACAATCTATCACTTAAGACCATTTTCTAATCGTCATTTACATCATGTTTGTTGCAGAGCCAAACTTTAAACCTTTATTTAGGGGGCCTACATGTTGCAGATCATATTTTAGTATTTTCAGAATTAGAAATTCAGAATTTCCAACATGTTTGGATGTATTAGAACTTGTTTATGAAGACATTGAAGAGTACGTTGGAGTCTCATATTTCTAAAACAACCTTTCAAAACTAGCTAAACCTAGCATTAACTATCACAAATTTCTATACAAAATAATCGATTAATATATTTTCTACTGCAGCACACAACCCAGACAGTGTTAATAAGCACTGAATTTAATTTCTTACCAGAGAAGCTCTCTAGGATGATCGAAGATGGTAATCTGATCATGGAAATAGGAAATAAATGAGGGTGGTTACCCAGGCTAGAAAAATGTTACATAAACAGAAAAAAAGTAACATAGAACGCACAGAGTTTGATCTATCACAATTTAAGTGGTGGCTCCAACCCTAATTTTATTATTGCTGTCCACTGACATCTGTGAAAAAGGGCTTGCACTGCCACTACAAAGACAGGCTCTTCTGAACATTGTGTGAAACCAACCTTGGTGGCAGCAAGTTGGCTTTCTTCCCTTTATTCCAGCTGGATAGTAATTTCTCTTTCCATTTAACCTTCGTTCCTTCCCTCTTCTGCTTTGCTCTTGGCTTGGTCCTGTGCTCCTCTGTCTCTTGATTGTGTCCCCTTTGTTCCTCATCTCAGCCTAGCTTCAACTCTGCTTTGGTTTTACCTTGGCTATTTTTCCAGTCTTCTGTTTCCCTGGAATTCTTTTCTAGTCCTACACCAAACTCCTAATAATTTAGACCAGCTACAAGCCTACCTCTGTCCTAATACTTTTATTCTGTCCAAGCATGAGAAATTGAACTGAGTAAAATATTTACTTAATTTCTGGGGTTTTTCAGCATTTTATAGATCAAGATATTTTCAGACTTTTAAAAGCAGAAATATTTTATATGTGCAGGCTAAATTAGAATGTTATTACTTATCAAGTCGTATAGAAACAATTGATATACATGAAACAGAATTGGCCAAAATTCATTATACTTAACCAAAAAGATAATTAGTTAGTGTGATTAATATCTTCTTTAAAAACATTACATGCAGTACTTTATCAGATTTAATTTTTCTACGGCATTGGCTTGATAGCTGATTAAGGAATATACAGAGCTCGCTTTTCTGTGCAACTTCTGTTTTCTCTTGTTTGCTCACCTGATTAATTTGGCTTTACCCGGGATAGCTCTGGAAAGTCCAAATTTCTTTTTTGCATTTGTTGCATGGAAAATATTTTAAGTCAAAAAAAAAGAGATTCCAAGTTAGTAATTCTACGATTATGGGAGTAAAAATATTCATCAGAGACAAGTAAGGACCAGAAATGCAGTTACTTTCTTTCCAATTCAGAACAAAATTGGAACATATCAGGTTCTAACAAAAATGTGTGAAAAAGTTGTTTTGTTGGATTAGAATGTTCCATTTTGATTGTGCATTTCAAGTGTTTATTCTGTTATTATATCACATATATGATGTAAATTTTATGTATATATTCCATGATACACTTTCAAAAATATTAAAAGTAAGTTAAAAAAATTTGAAAAACAGAATTAAAACATCCTGTTCTAAGAATAATGGACCATTTTAATACTGCATAGCTTTTTAAAAAATATATTACTTTCTTTAAAACAGAATTTTAGGAGACAGCAACCAATTGCATTTCAAAGAAATTATATTCTTCAATAGATATCTGTTCTATCAGTATTTTGGTTAGACAGCTTTTGTGTACATTTGTTATAAAATCCCTAGCAAAACAAATGAAAATATGACTCACCTTATGTGCTACCAATACCACATCTGCTGCACATTAGTCATATACACAAAGACTCAGTAAACTCAGAGTATTGCAGTACCATAAATGAAATAAAATATGGATATCTTTGAACATGGAAATAGTCTGATAATTGAGTAATGAGACAAAACATAAATAATTTAGAAAAATTATTACAGAAAACAGCCTGGAAAGAAACTTCTACTGTGTTTTCTTTTTTTTTTTTTTTTTTTATAAAGTTTAATCTCATTTCTATCCAATACGATGGTACTTTTGTTCTTTTATGCTTGCCTAGAAGAGATGAAACATATTCTCTGATTCTTCTATCAATTGATCTAAAAGGCAGGAAGCCTATCATAGATTTACAAGCAGGTGTATAGATGGATTACCAGTCTGGTTCCGAATGTGCCCATCCAATGGAAATACCTGAAGAGGGTTATTTAGCAATGTCTTTTGTCAAATGCAGAGTTCTGGCAGTGGTTACTAGTCTGACGTCTGACGTCAGCCAAAGAAATTCAGACACCTTTACATGGATGGGACTAAAGGATGCATATGTTGTATGGGATTGTTCTCATTGTTCCTAACTGTGGATAAGCAAAGGTATCTTTGAATGGCTAAGTGATAATGTGATATTCAGCTGGATTATGCTTTCGTTATCCGTTTCTCCAATAAATATGAACTATCTCTTCATAGCGGTTGTTAGGTTGTTAGTCTAACTATATCATATCTTTCATAACCCAGTATTTTTAAAATAAGCAGCAAAATTTCTCTTTTATCTTTATTTTCTATTCTGCATGTTTCTTAAGGGCCTGGCTCACTTTTAAGCTTGATGGTGAAAAGGATTTACTAATTTGGCTAATAGTTGTAAAATGGTCAGTAGTCTGTCTTATTCTAGCCTAGTCCTGTCAGAAGCATGCGTCAGTGGCTCACATTGTACCACATGTAGACCACATGCATCTCTCCTGGGAAAGGGACCTAGCCAATTGAGCTAAGCTAGTTGTATAGTTTTACCGTAGTTTATTTAGTAAGGACGGTACATTCTGGCTTATAGTGTAATTAGACTTGAAAGATCATTATTTGTTTGCATACAAATCTATTAATTCCAGTAGTAGTTATTTTGTGTTTCTCTTGTTATTTTATAACCATGGTCTATTTATCTGCAGTGAATTGTCTTGGATAAAGCATGATCCAAGTACACAGAAAAAAGCATGAGTAATAATCTTTCTTCCTATACTGTCTCTGCCCTCCTATAAATCACTGCCCTTCAGTGTCTTTCTCTGTGGAGAGATAAGGTTCACTATGGCAGGTTTTCCCCATTCATATTGACAGAGATTTCATCTTTGGCAGCAGTTGATAATTTTCTTAATTCACAGCAGGCTTTAAAAACCTAGATACGGTATTTTCTGCCTCCCTAATGGTACAGATGTTTATCTGTCACTAAGTAGCATGTCTGATCTGCCTGGCGTTAATAAACAACAGTGATTTACCACTGATGAGGTATCTATACTGCGATTCAAATCTCAGCAGATGCAGAAAAAAAGGATTTCTGCTCTTATTTACATTGGTGCAAATAAAGAACAAATCAAATTAAGTCATAACAGCAATATCAATAGTGCAGGAGCAGGACTGAGAATCATGTTAAGTCTTCTGTTAAACCACCATGGGGTTGTTCCCATAATTGCCATAGAAGACCCATAAACTAACCAAAACTTCCCAATAACCTGGGCTGGGTTTATGGCAACTTCGAAAGATATTCTTTCCCAAGATATTCTTTTCTCATTTGTAGAGAAATGTATGTTTTATGTATAGCTTATGGATCTGACAATGCATTCCCATTAAAGAGAGTTACAATACCATTATCATGAAAAGGAAACCGCAAATGTACTAGTAGTTTTCACAGGTTTATGACACTGCACATTTTATTTTTTATTTTGTACCAAATATTTATCAAATTAAAACCAGGAGAGGATTTTACCTCTTTGTAGTCTTGTAAAACCATGTAACTTATGTTAAAAACGTTTCATTTTGAATGCTGGTTTTGCACTGTGAATAAATACTGTTGGGATGAGGTGAAATGCAATATAATAAACTCACAAATGTTACATTCTCAGTTTTACAGCTTCAAAAATACTGGAGGAAGGCTGAATGGAAGTTTAAAAAAGGATTGGTCCTTAGAGAAAAACTGTGGTTTTACTCAACAGAGTTTATGTCAACCCCAGGTCAACTAAGCATTAAATAGCATATAAGCATTTCATATTTTATTTTGTTTGTGGACTGTAAAAATTTCATAAATGTTTGATAACAGAAGAGTTCTTTTTGCATCATTACATAAAACTATCTTTTAATTCTTGATGTTTAAGTGATGACATCTTAAAAAAAGTTATCTTGGGTCCTGTATTTCTCATATTTTCTTGACTGAAATCTTAAACCTGTGAAAGTCTCTAAAATAATTTTTACTAACTTCACCAGAACCAGAATTGTACTTCCAATACTTTAATTGAAACTAGGGAAGCATCAAAAAAAAGTTAAGATACATTATCAAAAATCATTGCCTGAAGTTAGGCACCTACAGCTTTACTCTTCCACACGAGTGACCTGATTTTCAGAAATGTTGAGGATAGTACAATTCCCATTAAACCATTAAGAACTGAGTATGTGGAGCTCACTAGAAAATCAGTTTACTTAAATGTCCAAATATAGATGCAAATATAGGTGCCTAGCTTTTACTTCATATTTTTCTATGGTACTCTTCTTAACCAAACTACTTGTTTTTAAGTAAGTAATACTAGTTCTCCTCACAGTTTAAAAACACAAAACTTGACTGTCTAACAAATCCAATTTCCAAGTTAAACAGGGGGTTTCACTCTTAAGTCCATTGGTTGTTAAGTACCTTACTGTGTGATCATGCTAGCCTTGATCTTTAGTAATACAGTCTCTAAACATTTAAACTTTAAGTTTTTGATGACTTCTCATAATTTAGAACTAATTTTTGAAAATGAACTGTATCTTGCTGAATGCATTGCACAAGCCATCTAATTGCAATGTATCCTTCATTCTAAATATGCAAATATCTGACATTGAAATAAAAAAAGATGAACACCATAATCCTAAGCTTTGAAATCAGATCCTGGTGCTATGTCTATCAAAATCAATTGTGTTATGCTGGAATAAGTTTGAGTTCATCAGAATATGTTGTAGCATTTAAAGGAACTTCCGAATCAGAACTTCTTTTGAAATTGCTTATGATAAAGCATGAAACAGAATGGGATAACTGATTTTCAGATAACTCTGGCATTTTCACTGTAGCAAAATATGCTCCTCTTTTCTCAGTGAATTTAAGAATGTATTTGCAAAAAGTAGAAATGTAATGAGAAACTGTCAGTCTGAGTCACTTTTCTGACCACTCTATAATGTAATCCAGTCTGACACTGTATCCTAACTCACCCTATTATGCCTAGATACAATGCAGAACAGATGTAAAAATTGTCAGTGCATGCTGTTAGGTTCTGTAATACATAGACACAAAGGCTTAAAAGGCTTTTATATAAATCCACAATTAAGATTCCGTAAAACCCCTTGAAGTCAATTTTTGTTGAACCATATCAATAGTTTATCACTAAATTCACTCATTTTGTACCTTTCCTGTCAAAAAATTGGAAGGCTTAATTTTGTGATTTAGTTTCTTTTTGCAAATAATACATTAAAAAAACAACAAAACCTCTGTGGAACTGGACAAACATAAAAGCTTTCCTGGAGATCCTGTTCTGAGCTTTAAATCATCTTAATGCTTAATGCACCATTGGAGATATATACTGCAGCTCACCCTTGTCATCAAGCTGGCTCTGTTTAGGCTGCATAATTTACCTGGATGTTCACATTTGCAAACTCTGACTACCTGTCAGATGAAACTCGTTTTGTTAAAAATCCATGACGTCAATCCATAAAACAATTAGTCTTTCAGTATTTGAAGTGTTTTATAGGAAAATGCATTCTGCTCATGGAACTGTTTGAACTATAACCAAATAATATGCTTGGTGAATAGTTCATGCTTCATTAATCTGAAATTTATTGGTAAAATAATATTATTCAGCCCCTTTTAAAATAACCATGAAGCCCACCATTTTTTTGTGCTTAATACATTACTGTTGAAATTATCAGCAGTTACTGTGAAATACCATAGAAACTGTCTAATAAATGTGATGGATTGTGTAATTAACTCTTGATCAGCACCGTTTTTCAAAGATGTTACCCAGTGAACCTGAGGGCATTTTATGACCTTCACACTGGGTATACAGCTAATTACTCCTTAGGCAATAATTACTAAGTTTTTTTTTAGTCTCAGTTTGTCATTTTGTCTTATAAATTATTATGGTATTGAGGTTCTCAATCCACTTGGCTATAAAACTGCAGCTCTCAGAGGGCTCCCTAAATTGTCTTGTGATTGTATGGATTACACCAACTTCATTAAGTAGATTACAGGGATGTCTATTTTGTAGGTTTTCCATTGATCGGCATACTGACCTTGAGAGACAGTTCAACATTAATGCAGAAGATGGGAAAATAACTTTGGCAACACCGCTGGACAGGGAAACAAACATGTGGCACAACATAACTATTGTAGCTACTGAAACTAGTAAGTATTTGTGTATATTCGCTTTTAGTTCTGTTGGTTTTATTATAAATTTTAACAGTGTGCGTAGAGGAAACTGTATATAATTCAGTAAAAAGTAAAACACATTTGATTTTTAAATTACAGAATTTTTGAAAGAAAACTTAATTTCTGATGAAGCTCCATTCATTTCTTTTAGTTTTCAAAACTGCATTTTTTTCAGTAAATACAGTAGTAGAGATTTTTCAAGAGATACATGAGTATATTTGTTCAGGATATATAGGGTAAATGTTAAAAAATGTTTTAAAGAACCCCAAACAAAGCATTATATTTACTTAGTTAAGATAAAACAAATAAAGCTTTGCTATTGTAGAAGTAAATTCTAGACTTAACCCAGAAGTTTTTAACACTGAGTGATATTATGTTTCAGTACCATACATTATTAAACACACGGGTAATGTTGCATGAAAGTAGTCCTATTTGATACATATGAATAAATTTACCCATATACAGCTATAGACACGAACTGTTGTGACTGATCTGTACACCTAAGTCATTGGGAGCCAGGAGTGTCACCCTGTCTGGGAATATGGGTCCTAGATTTTGATCGGGAAGAATTCTTATTTGGAATTGTAACTGCTGTTGACAGAATCACGTATGACAATATATTTTATTATTAATGCTAGCACCGTATTTTGGACTACATTTGACATAAACATATTGCAGTAAAAGAACAGATTTAGAACGAGAGCGTTATCCCATGTCATCATCTTAACTGAAACACAAACTATGAAAATGTTTCTGCTGACTTCTCTATTTTGCAGTCAATGTATATGCATAATTCCCATACGTGCATATGCACTTGACACTGTTGCAAGAATATTTGTCTTCAGAGCCTGATGATCGGTGCTGCTAATTCTTGCATGTAGAAAATAAGGTGATGTTAATGCTTGCTTTTCCCTCAGAGTATCTTTTTTAAAGGATATAGTATTATGATAAAGAAGCTCTAATGCTCAGTTTGATAGTACTCTAGCGATGAACATTGTGTTAGCATCTTTTATCCTCCTATTCATTTTTTGACCCATTTTTGTTGTCCAATATTTTTCTGTGGTACCTGTTTTCAAAAGTGAACATGTCAGGAATCTGTGACAGATAACTGAAATGGCACATATAAATGAGAAAGAGAGGTCTGACTATAAGTAAGCTCTGAACTTACAACCCCTGTAAACTGTATTCCTATGACCTAGCTTAGTAATTTGTGTATTTCATTACTAATAGTGCCGTACTATCAACAGTGGCCTGTTAATTACTACTAAATCATGTGGGCAAACACTACTTTCATATGTTAGCAAGAATACTTTCTGCTTGCAGAAAAGCCAGAGCCGACACAGGGATTCAAACTACGTAAGGAGAGAAAGTTAAGCTCTGGTTTCACAGAACTTTTTTTGCCCAGGTTAATATTAAACTGGTTAATAATTTTGATGTTTTTAAAAGAGAAAGATACAAAATTTCCATACCAATTTTCTCAAGACATTCCTCATGTCAAATCGTGAGCTTTACCAATGGCATGGAAAGCAGAATTATTATTTGTGAAACAAAGTTTTCAGATGTTGGAATAGTAAGATGTAAGGTGAAGTAATTATACATTTTGTTTCCTCCAGAAAGTTTAAAAAGAAAATA
Source organism: Phaethon lepturus (assembly GCF_000687285.1). Taxonomy (NCBI): domain Eukaryota; kingdom Metazoa; phylum Chordata; class Aves; order Phaethontiformes; family Phaethontidae; genus Phaethon; species Phaethon lepturus. Next base: position 72,380 of record NW_010526972.1, read on the forward strand.
GTTTTTCAAGAAACTCCTCCAATTAATTTTTTGATGTCCCTTATATATGTGTGTCAGACCAAAGTTAACAGAAGTGCATGCTACTAAGCCCCATCAGAATCGACTCTGCCTGTTGCATCTTCAGATTTTTCAAACATAATTATACTCAAGAATTTTGTAAGAAATCAGCCTTGTCATTAGACTTCATGGCAGCCTCAGCATCTATCACTATTGTAAAATTGCCTCTTATCAGACTGGCTATGAAAATAATAATGCAAATCTTGTTCTAAGCGTTTGTGTTCCTGCTCATGGTTGAGGTTTTTTTGCATTCCTAATATAATTATTTGACATTTACATAAAACAAGAGCTTAATTTCATACACTACTATCTTTGCTTATTTAAGAGATATTATTTTTAAACTCCTCATGCAGACAAGATTGGTCTGGCTGAATTGAGAATAACTGCTTCTGCATTTTCACTGGCTTGAGGATAAAGATATTTAGATTCAGACTGGCTGATGTCTTTGAAAGTGATCAGATTTAGAATGTGTGTGGATAATTTTAAACATGCTGCTATTTTTTAATCTGAGTGCCCCAAAATATGAACTTAACACTTTCATGTCTAGCAAAACTAGGAGTAGAAGCACAAAAGCATGAACCAGTGGGGACTGTGATTCTTTTCTGTAAGTACTTAATGGGCAAAAATCAATTTGGGGTGGGTTTTTTTTGTTTGTTTGATTGTTTTTTGGTTTTTTTTAGAAGGACATTTTCTTTTTCTACTCATGGGCAGCCATCTGGCTAGATCTAATTCAGAAAAAATTTGTGCTAGTGGTGACAAATAGTATTGCCATCACATTCTGAGACCTCTGCAAAGTGAGAAATTTGGAGGGTGAGACATTTGGGGACAGACTTATGGTAATGGTGTTAAACTAAAAGAGCGTAGATTTAGACTAGATATAAGGCAGAAATTTTTTGCAATGAGGGTGGTGAAACCCTGGCACTGGTTGCCCAGAGAGGTGGTAGATGCCCCATCCCTGGAAACATTCCAGGTCAGGTTGGACGGGGCTCTGAGCAACCTGCTCTAGTTGAAGATGTCCCTGCTCATTGCAGCAGGGTTGGTCAAGGTGGCCTTTAAAGGTCCCTTCCAGGCCAAAGATTGTATGATTTCCCTCCTTTCACTCTCCCATCACTAGCAGACACCTTCCAGCCACTGGGAAGGAGTTTCTAGTTGTCTGCAGCCTTTCTTCTCAGGTGGTTAACTAGCCAGACAGACTAAGGAAGAATTGCATTGAGTGGCTGCTCCTCAGACAGTTGCCCAAAACAGTTGCCCAAACTTTCATGTTGCCTTTATGTTCTGGTTCTCAGAACATGTAGACAAGTTGCATATAGTTTTATGCCTCCCGTTTAAATCACAGTAACTACGTTGCATATTGGTTACATGCCCCCTAGAGATAATTCTTCAAATATTTCATCCATCTGAATCTTCTTTTGGTTACTAAAGATGAAACAATGCAAAGAGTGATCAGTGAAAAAGACTGGATTGAAAGTGATTAGTAAGGTATAGGTGATATTTAGGTGACAGTTTCAGTATTTCAGATTTAGTTATACATTTTCCATTAATTCAGTGAAAAATCAGTAGATAAATTCCTTCTGAAGCTTTAATCCTCTCAACTACTAGCCTTAAATCTGTCTACTCTTAAATGTTCTATTCCTTTTGTATATTTTTTTCTATTGTATGATTTCTTATACTTCTTTCTTATGTTGTCAAATTAATTTTTGCTTCTTCGTTGTTCAACTTTTTTCCTCTCTGATCATGTGGTGACTCCTCCATGTTGGTGAATTCTGTCACATGGATTTTTAAGAGAAGAGAATGTTACAAAGAACTTTGACCTCTTTGACAGATCACTCTGAAATACAGGCTTAGGATTCAAAGAAGAAATATATGTATTAACACTCGTGACAAGAAGGAAAGTTATTGCACCTATGAATTGATTCTTAAATTTTTGTTACACATTGCCATACATCCAAGTTTGCTCTGCTTAATGAGTCAGAAGCAAACTCACTGGCAAAATTACCCTTCCCTGAGAACGTACCTTTTGGTCTGTGGGTATAAAAGTTGAAATTTGTTTTCTGTCACTGACTCTGGACTTTAAATACTAAACTAATGAGATTTCTCATCGTTTAGTTGTGTAGTTGAGACTTACGTGAGCTTAAAACTCTATGCCGAGGTTGGGAGGTTTATTTTAGCCTAGATGCTTGCAAGAACGGTGGTGGATGTAGGCTTGCTTTGTAAGTCAGAGCTGATTATGCTGCTCCTATGTTTGAGCTCTCTGGAGCTACGCCCTGAACAGGAGAGGAAGATGGGGGTATATGCAAGTATCCTCCAAGAGCCTGAATTGCAGTGCGGTCAGAATGAATGATTAACTTACACATATTTCTTTTGGTGCATCTTTTTTGTATTTACAAAGGCTCATCACATCTTTGGTTCTTTGGTACTTCTTTTTAAGTGGAATTTTCTGCCATTCAGTAAAATCTAGTAAAGTCAGGATCCTAATAGTCATACATGATCCCATTCATCTGAACACACAAATGCATTTTTTTACGTTGTAGAAGTTACAATTACAGCTATAACAACTGTTCACATTGACATACATGCTTGTGCTGCTTGCATTAACTGGTTAGCAATTTGGCTGGGCAGTGAAGCAGAGCAGAGTTCAGGCTGGGCTAACCTCAGTATTCTCTCAGTTTCTTGTACAGGGTTTGCAGTACTTACCAAGTTACGTGTTGTCAGTGCTACTTAGCTACTAAAAGAAAATCAAATAGCCATGATTTATTTATTAGAACATTTTTGCTACAGTTTGCACAGATTCTGAATGGACTTCAGAATCACTGATCATTCAAGCTATCAGATTGTCATACGTGTATAAGGCATATAATAATTAAACTTCTTTCTGCCTCCAGCTCCATAGATTTCCATTTCCACCTTTTAACTGCTGTAACAGCCTCATTGCAGATATTTCCCCAGCATCCTCACTGTGTGTCTCATTAATACTAAGAAAATGCCCTTTACTTCAGCCATTGCTGGTTAATTGATATAACAAAAGCAGTAATAAAAGGAGAATTAATGTAGTTTGAAACCAAAGCAGAGACTTATCTTGGAGAAGCTGTTTTAACTTAGGCAAGAACCAAATGTATTAGTAACATAATTTAACTGCACAACATTCCTCTAATTTAAATATGAATATCCTGATATTTGCATACTCATCCCTCCTAAACAGTAGCTAAGATCTGCTTGAGATACAGGGTTCTAGTGAATTCTTTGAAAACAAAAACTATACTATAATGCATTCACTATTAGCAATGCTTATCTGGAATTCTCTTTTTAAAAAATGAGGTAGTCCTTTTCTCAAGAATATGTGTATTACACAGAAGAAATTCATTGAATAATGCCATAGGTTTCAACAAGAAAAGTCTTCTAAACATATTCCAATCGGCAGCCTCTGAGATGTGTGAAAAGCACACCAACAAATAATGGAAACCATGGCTCATAAACTTTAAAGCCAACTAAATGATGATCCCTTTGAAGTCCCCAAGCTTTCTTTCACTTGACATAACACTGAGTGGGCTACTCAAGATCTCTGTTTTCTTCCTAGCCTTCGTATGACCACGTGCAGCACTGGGCTCCTCAGACTGCATCCAGGTCCAATCCCAGTTACCGTTTGTGAGGTACTCCTGTGAGCACATTCAAGCATAGAGAGGTTCTTTTATAAGGAGTATGGGCTCAAGCCTTTTCAGACATACTGTGAAACACAGAGATGAAGTGTGCATCCGTTTGCTCTCCTGCATCAGGTTACAAGAAGGCTTTTCTAAAACAACTTCTTCTCACACTGTGTGTATCACAGGCACGGACATGCAACAAATCAGTCCGATGGGGAATTCCAAAGCCAGTGCAGGACAGCCTGGGAGAGAATATTTCTCTTGGCTAAAAGCATTGCTCTAGGCTAAGTTTTAAATCTCTGAATGATGCGTTTTAATTGAATTTCTGTTTTCTTATTCTCCAGGCACTGCAGTCATGGAGCTATTATTTCCATTTTGATTTACTGCTTTGTCAAATGGTTCTTGGTATTCAGTTTCACTTGCCAAACAAAAAGCATACCACTGGCTAGCTAAGCCCCCTGCCCAAGTACTTGGCAAAGTACCAGAACTGCCAGAACTTGTAGAAATTCTTGTGATTTATTAGTCAAAGCAATAGATGAAAATATAGACAAGATCTTGAAATGGAAATGGTGATTTGACCACAAGAAATATTTTCCAGGCATAGAGCACAGGAGTCTCAAGGACAAAGCTGTGAGCTCTATCTGACAAAGGTAATTACCCATACCAACTGCATTCTCTTGAAATGAAGAAGTATGAGGCAATTTTATCACCTAATGGGAAAGGGCATAAAGCCAGAAAGACTCTTTATGGTTTACCAGGAATATAAATACAATAATTGAATCATCACTCGGCACATGCTCTACTAAAGTTATCTATATTGTATATTCCTTTAAAAAATACAAGGACACTAATTAAAAAGGAAGAGAGACATAATTACTCTTCAGAATAAGCCTTCAGCCACAATGTGCTTTTTAATGCCATGAATACCTTTGCTTATGCTTTCATCTATTTAACTTTATTTAGTCTTCTATTGTAAAAAATACTATAGGTGTTATTAGCAATAATTCTAACATTTTAGGAAGTTACTTTCATGCATCATATAATTACCTCTAATTTAGGGCTGAGTAAATTTCAGTAAGTTTTAGAAAGAGAAGGAAATAAGCCTTTACGGAGCTTTAAATGGGAGAAGGTCAGGAATATTAACCTTTTTTGCTCAACTCTTTTTTCTCTGGCTTAGTGGAACTCTAACTAGATAATCCATCTTTTTTGCACAGAAACACAGAATTTAGTAAGGTAGGTTTTATTCATTTGCACATAATATAGGGTTATGCAGAACTCCATAGATTCTAATGGTCACAGAGCTTTTGCCATTGCTCAGTGTAGGGCTGGTATATCACGTAAAGCTAGTTTGCAGTTCTCAGCTGTGAACATAATCGCAAACTTTCCCATTGGTGGTTTTCACAGCTCAAGAATAGCAGGAGAGGTGATCCGCATGGCTAATAGCATGGGAGTGGCCATATTATGCGGAAATATGAATGGGGATGGTGTGTTTTTATGAAACAATCTCTATATAAAATGGTCTCAGTAGTTCAGGAGCCAGTATTAAAATTCAGGTATGGGATGCTGAATAGAAGTTAGCAACCTCTGATTTCCGAGAAAAGCATGTAAGGCAGCTGTGAATAAAGGATCTCAGTAATTCAGTGCAAAAAAAAAAAAAAAGTCAGAGGAGGTAATAAGCATAATTATGGCAAGGAAAAGGAGAGAGTTTTGCATGAATGGTTCTAACTTTTATTTCTGGTTTCAGGTCATTGTAAAGCCAGGCTAGACATCTTGGTTCTAGATTTGCAAATATTGATTTCACAAATCAATATTGAGATTCAAATACAAATCCAAATACTGGAATTGAGAACACTGTTCAAAGCTTAAAACACAACAGGTTAGGCTACTAGGTGGTGTTTTAGAGGGGAATAAAGCATTCTGGGACACAAAACAGAAAAGGATTCAAGTAAGGAATACATGGGTCATAAGTGAAAATGTACTTGACTAATTCATGTGAATTATGTTTGTTAATTACTTTCAGAAAACTGGACGCATGGTTAAACTGACAATATACATATTCTATTAGCAGAATGAGTGCATTGTTAAACTGAACAACTAACAATTGACCATCTGCACTTTGAACATTTTAATTAGTATTTCTGAAGAAAATACGATTAATCTTAAAAATACTGTGTCTAAGTCAATATTTTTGAGCAATTTAATATGCATGATGTATTAGCATATTAACAATATAATTGCTCTAAAGTGTGGGCCAGATTCCTGACTCTCTTATGCTAGCGGAACTCCTTTGATTAAGCTGACACTGAGCAACACAGCAGCAAATCATGCCCTGGTACATTTGTTGTGTCTTAAATCTTTTCTTCAATCGACGTTCTTGCTGCCTGTTCACTGGTTTATTTTTTAAGGCAAATCCTTTTCTGTAACTTAATGGCGCAGTATTATTTTCTGGAAATATTTTCTCATTGTTATATTTAGAAATTAAAACCTGTTACTTCCTTTCAACGATTAAGGCATTACACTGCCTCAGAAAATCTGGAATCATAATTAGATTTGTGGAGTTGTAATCCTGTGTGTGTGAAGATCCTGTAGCATTTCATCACACTGTTGTTATTGCTAGTGTCTATAATAAAGGTCACAGAAAGATGTGGTTCCCTATGCTTTTCTGTGGTTCCCTGTTTTCCTAGCTCTTTTTTCTTCCTTATTGGTAGCTGCCACAAGGAAGTGGAAAAAACTTTTTTCAAAAGCTTTTAGTAGACTCTGACTTTTGCTAAAATGATGGGTCTGTAGAATAGTGCTTCCTCATTGCAGATGCTTCCAGAGATACAAATGCTGTTTTGCTATTGCTTATTCTTGAAGTTAGGTGGGTTTTTTTAATTTTGCATTTATTTTTGCAAAAAAAAAACAACTGTATAACTTCAAACATTTCTAGCATGCCTTTTTTATAAGTCCGCTGCTAATAGTTGCTAAACCTTAAGCCATATTTTTAATTTTTGCACTGGTAACAATTCACCACTGAAATGGGTAACACATTTTATTATGAAAGTGACATAACTGCAAACTACATCCTGACTTGCATCCTCATTAGAGACAAATAAAGCTCAATAACACAGTACTGTATCAGAAATACAGGTTGTTTTCCGCCAGCGTTTGTTTCACTTTGGTCTCTGGATAGATATGTGGGTGGAAGGATGTTGGCAGTGCACTTTTTTGGTGGGTTTTTTCCCCCTTAAGGATTTAGTTAGGATCTGTGAATAAAACGCAATTGTTTTCAAAACCTGACATGACTATAGCAGCTTCCAATACAACCTGCTCAAGCAGCTATACTAATAATTTATTTTGAATTATGTGTTTGTTTACTCATATTGATGTGTCACATACATCTTGATTATGTGTCACTATGAATATAAAGCTCACTGTGGTCAAAATTAGATACTCAGAAGAACAGTCTCTGAGGACATGCTGTTTGCATCGAGAACTTCTGACAAGAGACAAGTACCCGTAATTGCTACTCAAATATTGAAAAGGTGCTATAGTTTCTGATTAGGATGCCTCTTCCAACTCTTTTCAAACCTCATCCCATTCCTTCGTTCCCCCTACTTTAATATCCCCCCTTCTTTCTCCTAGTGCATAATCCCATGCAGTCTAATCACTCTTTCGTGCAATATATAGGTTACATACATACAGACATACATACACAGTAATGAGCACTGATGTGTTACCTAGTACATGTAGTATGTACTGTATCTTCTAGCACTTTCTTTTTGGAGTCCATGGTACTGAATAGGAAGTGGTGAAACTGAAGTGGATTTTTCAAAATATATCACGATTAAAGAGAGACTGCCATTCAAAGTGATTTATAATAACCGGAAAGCCTTGAGTTCCTGGGTTGTCGGGTTTTTGGGAGGGTGGCACGAGCGGTGGGAGTTGCCTATGCTTCCCATTCCCCTCCAGCTCTAAGGTGGATATGAATTAGTTTCAGCATTCTCTGCTCCCTCAAGGACAAAATTACAGCTCGCTTACCGTGGCCCCTGGTTCTCAGGTAGCAGTTAGTAACATTTCCTCTCATGGTGAATGGCTAAATTTAAACAGAACAGTGTCTTTTGATTTTCCCTTATAGCCAGGGTTATGGTAGAAGAGACCCTCTTCACAGCTGTAAACTACGTTTGAAGGAATGTTTTGCTTTTCCAATCTAGGTTTGCCTTTCCAAGCCCTTTTGATCTATCTGTCCATTCAGACACTTCAATATCGTGCATATACACCAAACAAAATTTGATACTTCTGAAACAATTACAAACATTTCCACTTTTGCAAATAGATTTTTCAATTCACAGAGTATCAGAGGTAATTACAGAATAACTATTCGTTAGGCAGCTGAACAACTGTACAGCTTACTGGTATGAAAAATAGCAAAGAGGTTGCATTTGAATGTCAAACTATAGCCTGCCCTCAGATGAGCAAAATGGGGGCTGATTCCATCAATATGTATTGTATCTGTATGAAAAGAATATATACTAACTTTTAAAAAATATAGTTTGATTATTAAGTTTTATAAATCAATGTTGATACTTTGAAGTTAACAAAGTACCCAGTTTAAGTCCCTGTTTTAATTGAAATTATATATATATATTTTTTTAACCTTAAATTATTTTAAATGTAGAAAATACATAATGTAATATTAAGGACAAGGACTAGATTAAATTTCCAGAGTAGAAGAGATCTGACTAACTTCAGTAGAAGTTGAATCAGGCCTTGAAGCAAAAGGGAAAAGCGCATACCAGTCTATTTACATTACATTGCTACTCCAATGGTAAGCAAAGGACTCAGTGCAGGGTTAGGTGGAATGTCACAGTTTGTCACTGCTTCAGTTGGACTCATTGATCTGAAGGGTCTTTTCCAATCTAAATGATTCTATGGTTTTAGAAAATGATCCGTTTGGTCTTTTTGCAGGCATGTTTCATTTTTCTGCAAATTGTAGGTAATTGATTCCAGATTTATATCGGTTCTGGGCTATATTAAACAATTATGTCTTGCATAACCCCACAGAAAATGAAAGTCAGTGCAAACTTTGTCTCAACAGGGCCTAAAGAATATGGCTTTTATTTAATTAACATTTCCTGGCATGGCTTGTGCATCTGTCACAGAAATTTTACTCTTTCTTTTTTTCTTTTGGTATTATCAGCAACCTGAAAGTATAATCTGTCCTTAGTCCCAAGCTACACATCTTATATATTGACAAAAGGTAGGTATGTGGCCTATTTTAGTCACCTCTTTACAGATGGAGTTGATGAACTTTGGAAACCTCCTAACTACAAATTCAGCTTTGAAGTCAAGGACTTGAAAATGTAGTCTGTCCTCAGTTTCCCCTCCTCTTGTCCTCCTTTCCAGGATACGTAGTTGAAATACACTCCTCGCACTCCACTTGGGTAGCGGGTATGTAGGGTTCTTCTGCATCTGTCCATGCCTGTGGAAGCATGCATTTTGCAAGTCTGACATCTTTTTAATGGCAATGAGAGAGAGAAAAGTGGACAAAAATGATGGAGGTGGAAGATGTTGAGCAAGTCCTTGGTTAAACTTGTGACAGTCTATCAGTGAGGAAATAAAAATAGAATGTAACATAGTTTTGCTCTTGACTTGTTCATCTTCTGGAGACCATAAAATAAACCAAGTGATCTACTTGAAAGGATACAAAACTTTTCAACTCCATTATTATTTTTCTCCCAAAAAACGACTTAAGGAACAAACCCAAGAAATGTGTTGCGCATCTTCTTTCTGCCTCCCTCCCACACACGTACAGGCAGAGGCTTGCCACAATCTGTACTCCTCTAATATGTTCCAGTATGCTGAAATAAATATAAATGGAACATTAATTTTGAAGCAGTGTTTGTTTCTTGTCTTAGCGACTTGTACAGAAGCCTTTCTGCTATGCACTGATATGTTTATATTATTTTATAGATATTCCACAACTCTTAGTATTTTCTCATCCTTTAAAAATATGAGAATTTTAGGAGGGATCTAAATCTTCATGACAACCAATCCTGTTTGGTTATACAAATTCTATCCTAATTCAGAAAGAGTTTATGTTCTGTTATTTTTAACAGAAATATCACCAATTACTGATGTCTTTTCCTGACAATTTCAGAGTTGGTTTCAGGCACTCAGTCTCTTGCATCAGATCATTACACAACACTTCAGAGAAATGAGCACAGTATTTGCTGCAGTATGTGATTTCTATAGTTAAACTTCAACATAAATAAAATTTCAGTTTCACAATAGCATCTTTGTTTCTCAGGATTCTTGAAGTTAGATTTGTCAGTTTTAATGTGGCAAAAAAAAATTGTTATAAGCTGTGGTGTTATATAGGTAAAGGATTGCACAAAGAAAACAACCACATTAACCCTAACAGGAGAAATAAACTAGTCCTGCATGTAGATTATCTTAGTAAAGTCATCAGATAAAACCTTGATAAAGTCACGGGGAATGAATCTGTTAAAATACAGCTTAATAAGTTTGAAATACAATGGATGTAAAACAAGTGCTGTTGTTTTTATTAAGTCAGTGATTCAGATTTTGTTTTGATTTCTCTGTTAGAACTAGGACTTCCTCTACTTCTAATTTAAAATATTATTATAGTAGAAATTTCACTGAATCATAGAAGCATGAAATAGCCATTTCCAATCCGTGTGGTGATGATAATTATAAAAGATGTGTTATTTTCTAGGAGTCTACTTTCTATTCAGGTACTTAATTTTAGTTAAAATGCAGGACAGCTTATGACTTTTTAAAGAGAATCTTGAAGTGATTTTGGATTATTTAATTAAATAAAGGAAAACTGCATTAAACTGGATTTCTTTGGGTTAGAAAAATGATGAACTTCATTTTGTGCAGCCAGTAATTCTCTTTCTTGGGGACCACTGCTCTTTAAGGCCACTTGTTTCTGTATCTGTCAAGGAAGGACAGCAGAGGAGTGTTTTAAGCGTGTTTATGAAGTGTTTAAGTGTTTATGGGAGTCTAATAGCTGCATTATGTTCTGTTAGTTATGGCACAAGACCAAAATTTTGATTCATAAGATCTAGTTACTCCTAGCATTACTTGCTGCATGCAGTAACAATGTTAACAATGCTCAGTGCTTTGCATTACAAATTTCCAATGGTATACACATATCTCAGTTATGTAGTTTTTTTCCAGGAAGAAAGAAATGCATTGTTCACAATAAGAACTTGTGTGGGTCTGTAGCCCAAAGTTCAGGTTTGGAGAGACTAAATGACTTGATAATGGGATTTTTAAAATTTGACTTTATCTCATCTACCTCATCATTTTGTGTCAAACTCTGCAGCCTTTTTTAATCCTGAGTATGTTACTCAAAGATGAGTACCAGCAAGTTGTGTATTTCAAGCAGTTAATGTTCCAATAGAATCTTGAGAACTGGGGAGAAAAGCAGACGAGCTTTTTAGGTGCTTATAATTCTTGTAAGTATTTCAATATGCGTTTGTAAACTCAGCTGGACTTTCCATAATTTTTTGGAAATTTATTACCACTAGTAAAGTCCACTAGTTATTTTTACATTGAGTCATCCTTATATCCGTGTAGATGTTCCTTTCTTCATGTGTGTGCTGTGCTCATCTACAGCAGACTACTGGATCCTAGAACCGTGGGCAGTAATTGAGACTTCAGCAGAGACATAGAAGGGCTGTACTTCTAGGAAATTATGTATATAATTTGCATATGTGTTTCTTATAGCTACATGCTGTGCTGTGGCAGTGGCATCCAGAGATGACCAACTGAGTGTATTTGAAATTTGAAAGTCCTGCACAGTTGTCCTGTGCAGCCTTACTCTGAAAAGACTTTTGGTAAACTAGACTAGTGGAAATTTTCTTGCACCTCACTGTGCTAAATTTTAAAACCAAGCCATTGCTTCTCAAGTGACAGTCCTAATGATATGCTTGTATTGCAAGATTCAAGGTAGGTGTTTCTAAACTGTACGTCACAATAAATACAGGTGAAGAAGCTTTTACAAATTTGGTTAGTTCCTTCAAGAGAGAGTCTCTAACTCTACGCTTTTTTATGATTTTGCATAAAATAATTGATTGGAACTTAAGCAATCAGTCTTACTGTCTAGCTGGTACATTCAAGAAGACTCGGTCTCCCTTAATTCTATTGACTGGCTGGTTCATTGCAGGGGTGGGGGGAACCACAAACCAAACAAAAAAGAACCCCAGTAATTAAAGCTCGGTTTTGTCACTAGTTTAGAAAGAACTGACTCTCCGTTCATAAAAATAAGGAAGAGTTCTGAACGTTGAATCAGAAGGCCAACTGTATGAAGGACAGTTGCCCATGCAAATGCAACAGTTTGTGCACTCTGTGGATCAGAGTGGACCCACTTCAATCACTTTCTCACTTTTACTTCAAGGATATTGGGCATTGCTAACAGAGATGGATTTAAACTTGAGAGGGGCATCCTCTGTGTACATGTTTTACCCCCAAGTAGTTTCCAGACATTAAAAGTATGAAAATGGACAGATGAAACTATTTTATCTTGACAGTGTTTTCATCCACAACTGAAATCTGGATTTGCTTAGTGATAATTCATTAATTTGTTTGAATAGGTATTCTTAGGTTGATTTTTATTTACAGAGAAAACACTTAGCATAAAGTGATATTTAATTGAAAAGTTTACAATGACAAAATAATGCAATGTATTCAGTGTCGTGGGCAGTACAAGCAGTAGATAAAATTCCCTCTTCATTTCTCTTTCTTTCTCAACAATAAATTTCATCATTGCCACAAGAACCCTAATAGGCAGTGGATATCCCCTTGTTTGGAGACTGCCAAACAAGTTGGGTCTCTCTTGTGTTTAGTAAATTAATTTTTTAAATGAATTCTCATCGAGTTTCTAATTATAATATCTTTAAATTTAATGTTTGTCTTTCTGATGAAAGACAAACATTTTGGGGGCAGTCACAAGGGACATGAATAATTTCTTTAGAAGCTTATCTAATTAATTACATTTCTCTGTAATGTCTTTAAAATTTGAACTGCCATCATTTCATTAATTTAGATAAAAGTAAATCTTTAGTGTTTAAATATGACACTAGTGCTGAGCATTCTGATAAGCTGAAGATACATTGTCTGTATTTTTATCACGTTGATAAAAAATGTGTTTAAAATGTTTGGGATTCATGATTTGCATATTAGCTTTTATTTGATTTCAAATACATTTTTATTTCATGGTATAAGTGTTCAACTCACCTGTTAATAAGTAATATCATATGATGCAACAGGGACATAAGTATTACTCTTACAATATTTTCATGGGGATTTCTTTTTCTTCTGTAACATGTTTCTTTATGAACTAAAACTTTTGACTCCCTCAAATGGGAAGCATTTACAGTCTCATGTCTTGTAATCTTCTATATCCTATAAAGGCGGAATTTTAATATTTCAGGGTATCCAGCAAATATAAAGCCTTTGTTTACAGCCCTAGTACATTTGGTGATAGCCTGTTTTTGTGTCTTTTGACATAGTTATTTTTATGCTTTTTCAAAGTAGTGTTAGTAGAGCAATTGAAATTTACACATTTAGATTTATAGGTGGAGCCTCAAAAGTTAGGGTCTGTCTTAGCATATAAGGAAAATAAAAGGATGCAAGAGGTAAGGTTTGATTAAGTTGCAACACAATTAACTTTGATGGAAACTATACAGTGTATATAGTGATTCTGCCTTTAATCATCTCTGCCACTTGTAGGGCTGCCACCAGTTGCTACCAGCCCACTGGTGGAGCCTGACCTACTTCAACTTTGTAGACATTTGTTGTGAGAGGTACATTGAATACCAGGCAATAGGAACTTCTGTCCTACCTTCCCCTAAAAGCCAGAGAACAGAACCCACACGGACTGATGACAGCTTTGGACAGCTGCTAAGCTGTCACAACAACCGTGAGTAAGTTGATGCCCTGACTTATGGTAGCAGCTTTCTTGCCTGCAGTAATATTTTAGGCAAAAGCACGTAGTTCAATTACAAGTCAGACCCAGAGTCCAGTTCACATAGTGTGCAGTTCTTCAAATTGTTGATGATACAAACAAGCTAAAATACTATGGTTGTAAAACAATAGTCACTGAGAGATGGATTTTGAAACTGGTATTGAGTTACTTGTAGAGCTATGAATGTGCTAAAGAACAGTTTTTTAAACTCTCTGAATCAGCTGATCACCTCAGTTTAAACTGAATTCTCATTTTTGCTCTTTGGGGAAAAATAATCTAAAATATTTATAGATAGTCTCTTAAAATAAATACTCTTTATAGTGATAAGCACTTTTATGCAAAATGGCTCTATATTATAAAAAATGAGGCTTTATTTCAGTGAAGAAGGAAGTTCACAGGTCATATTTTTGGTCAGTGACAGCTGAATCAAAGTGCTGTAATAGTCCAAAGTACTATCTAGTTTTGCCTATGTCAATCTACTACCATCTATCTTTCTCACAATGTGGGTTTCCACATTAAAAGTACTTTTAATGAAGAAATAATAGATGTGCAGTCAGAACAACTAATAGAGTAAAATGCTCCGTCCTCTGCCAAAGATAAACAAAGAAATAAATCTATGTTGTTTACAGCCTTCCCTTTTTCATGTATAAAGGACTTTATCAATAAAACAATACAATCTTCATCAAAGAAAAATCTTACCAATTTAGTCCAAGAAAGGTCTTCATTGAGCTAATCTCCAACAAATGCTGTTTGCAATAGAGATCTATTTATTCTTTTCAACCATAAAACACTGGCCATCCTTCTTTATCTCATGCTCCAACTCTACGATCCATTACAGATAAAACAACCCAATTAAGCAAGGACAGAAGACAGGAAGAGTATGGTTACTGTGTAAGCATTTATGTATCAGTCCCAAATGAAACATGCTTATCTTTTATGCTTTGACTTCTTTTCTTAGGGAACCACAGTCAAGTGTCCCGGGTGCCTGTTGCTATCAAAGTTCTTGATGTAAATGACAACGCTCCCGAGTTTGCATCAGAGCATGAAGCCTTTTTATGTGAGAATGGGAAGCCTGGACAAGTTAGTATCTCCATGTTTTTATGCTGTGTACTTTGGTTGTGTGACAATGGAGTGCAGATTCTCCCTGTCATCTTATCTCATCTTTATTCCCAAAATACATGCCTATGTGTTCATGCTAACGACTCTTAGCATTCCCTTAAGATAAACCTGTGATCGTATTCTGTGGTACATCTCTTTATATGTGGACATACATATTTTTTGAAGTACAGGTTTTAAATTAAAGGTAGGTATATTGGGACAATATCCAGAAAATATGCTGGGTGTCTTAATCACCCATTGTTTCCACTGTGATGGAGCTCACCGCTTCATAGGTTCATGTGTCTTAATAGGTAAAAGTATAATCCAACCTGAATTCCAGTTCAGTTATTGAACTATATTGTAGCTGGTCCTAGGTATAATTTATAAGAAACACTTAAGACAAAAAAAAAAAACATTTCCCCTTACCCATATCTCAGTTATAATTTCTGTCTCTTTTAGTTCTTACTCACTTTTCTGTGAGAATTGGGAAAAAACCAAGAAAGCAAACCAGAACTTGATGTAAAGTCGAGTGAATTGTAATTGTGTTTAAAGTATCCAAAGAGGGATGGGATAGGTTGTTGGAGAAATGGAGTTCAAGTTTTCATTACAGTTCACACACAAAAACAAACGTAAAAGACTTAACAGGTTATTTCCTTCTTGATTTAATGACATAAAAGGGTTGGCAAAGGAATTTCTACAACACTCTGCAGAGTGAAATAAACATAGCAAGATACCAGAAGCAAGATTTAATCTGTACAGCCTTTTCCAAAGAAAACGAAACAGATTTCTTAAAAGGCATCCATTTTGAAGCACAAATGTACAGAAATAGGGAAGAATATCTTATGTGCTACATAAATGACAGGATAAGGATTCAAGAAAATGTATGCTTTCAGAAAGTAATACGGTGTAAATGAGATTTAACTTTTGTCCAGCTTGAGAAACTCTGTATGGTACAACAATTCACTGTTTTGAAACTTTCTAATTTATTTCTGTGTTGTGACATTTTATTTAAATAAACAGCAGCTGACAGCATGACACTAGTCTTGTTAATCCAACTATCCCTATGTCTCATGTGGGTGTTAGGCATTAGACTCGCTATTCTGCAAAGAAGGTTACCTGACAATAGAGTTAGAAGTTATTTTCTTTTAGTAGTATTAAATGACAGCCTATATATGGCAACTTACCTCTGCCAAGACTGGATTGTTACAGAAGATGATCTGACTTCTAGCACCCCTTTTTCTTCAATAAAAATGTGTCATTTAAGAAATGAGAATTCTCTCTAACCCACTGAATTGCACTTTATTGACATGTGCCCTTATGGACAGAGAGTTATGTTACTGTTGGTATTTAAGTTCTTCTAGCTCAGAGTGGATTTCTGTTTAGCTCAGGGTGGATTTCAGATGATGAGTAGTTATGTTTTCTAGGATGTATTAAGTTCTAATGAGTATACCTTTATCCAGGACTCGGTAAGCGTCCCTAAAATCAGAGCGCTGTATTGCACAATGTTTTCTGAATATGTTTATCTAGGTATTCCTACCAAATTTCAGGTTGTTTAAGAGATGGTGAAAAATGTTCAGATTTCATTTTTGGAATAAAACAAGAATGAGATGATGAAGAGTCATCTGGTAAAAGCGGCTTTTGTTTATGCGCTTATGGAAAACTTTCATTAAACCATGATATTCTTCATCTTACCATCACCTCTTACACTCTTGATCTGATGGCAGATGTAGCTCTTAAGCATGAATCCTTGTGTGAACTTTGCAGTTGCTTACTAAATATTTGGCTGCCAGCATGGATGAGGTGGCACTGGTCCTGCAATTTATTCTGTGTTTTAAACAAATAATATTGTTGGAACAGTAACCAGCCCAGGATAATCACCAAGGTTAGGTTCTAAATTTAAGACTTAGTATCTGCATTACTTGATTTGTTTCTCTTATGTTTATGATCCTATATTCAAATTTTGGAAGAAATCATATTAATCAGTCAAGATGTAGAGTTCAAAAAATTACATAAGTCTCAGCTATGAAATACATAATAAGACAAGACACTACTCTTAGTAGTAGCAAAAGCCTAATTTGGATAGTTCTTCAAATTTTAAACTTGAATGTTACGTGTGCAGGAAAGGTGCAATTGTGATATGGTATTCCAATCTATTTACATTTGCAGTTCTACTTCAATCTAAGTTTAAATCAAATTTGAGTTACCATAAGGGAGATTACATTTGAACCTTTTATGAAACCTTATTTGCAGCCCCTAAATATATTGAACCATCTATTCCAGTTCACTTTCTAAGTGTTCTATTTCGGGTTCTGGTATAATTGCAAGTGGCAAGTGCAGCTGCTGGTGATGTGACAGAATGTGTTAAAAACTGTTGTTGTATAACATTGCCAGATGCATTTTCTTTGCTTTAACCTATGTCTAACAGTAGAGTTACTACAGCTAGTAGGAGAGGAAAGGAAGAGGAGGAGGAAATGTACTAGTCCATGCACATATTTATGTGCTCCTTGCACATTTTTACACAGAATAGAAAGTTCATAGAAATGTTGTTTCTCAGTTTTAGAAAAAAAAAAAAAAAAGAAAAAAGATTTGAATATACTCTTACAGCACCTCTAAGCAAACCATAAACCAGCTCATTGCTTTCCCTATGTCCTTTCCCTATTACTTCTTTTTTGCATAATTCTACTTACTAAAGCCAGAATATTCACGGTTTTGCTGGCTATAGCTGTACGGTTGATTGTTCTCCAGCCTGGGTAAACTATTGTTCTATACTCCTGGAACAGAATATCTGTGGTGTTGAGTAAGAAAAGTGCCTCACTCACTGTTTCCCAGTCCATACCCAGACTTTTCCATGAAGTGCCGTTTGCTTGAAACAAAGCTACAAAATTTTCAAGCACTTAAGTAGTGCAGACAATGATGTATCAGTGCTCAAGCCAGTGTTAAAACTAAAGCAATATAAAACTGAGTACAGTGTTCCTCCAGTTTCTTGCAATTTGTCTCTCTGTTATTCAGTTCTCATAATAGAATGGGCTTTTTCTAATGGAAGAAATCTTCAAATAGAATCTTTGTGTCTCTGAAGAGTCAAAGCTCATTCAAATGGCAAAACGCAGGTTCTAGCAGTAAAGGGCTGGCTCTAGCTGAAAAGGCAAAGTTAAAATTGTACTGTGATGAGTCTACTGCTTTATGGTATTATGAGTGCAAAGTAATTCAGAAATAACTATGAACACAAATGTAACATCAAAAGTTTTTTTCAGAGTTGGAAGAACAGTTTTAATAAAAGTAGTGAACAGTTTACTAATGATAAGGAACCATTCTAAGTTACAAGTTGCTGTACAGGGAAAGACTTTTAAACAGCATCATATATTAAAATCGCACATAGATAGTTATGATACATTGATAAGAACTTTGTTTTTCTATTTATCCTTCTACATCGTTCATTATCATTATACTGGTAATGTTTTATAAATATTATTTCAGGCATATGTGGCTTTGTAGAACAGCAATACAAACCTGCAGACTATAATGCTGAGTTGTCCTAGGGGATCATTTAACTATTCATTTCAATCCAGAGCTGCCTGTTAAGCAAAATATGCTGATTTACTATGTTTCTGCTAAACATATATACAGAATCAAACATATGCATGAATTTTTAATGCAACAAAAAAGTTGAAATTTCACATGGAAGAATTTCAGAAATTTCAAGATTGAACGGCCAAAGTGTTATTAACTTTCACTCTAGTGCTTATGGATGCATAGTGAAAAAAATCAGTTCCTGTTTTCTTTATTATTAGTATTGACCAATTTTATTGTATGGAACGTCTTTGTTATGCAGTTATTACTAGGAAAGAAAAAGCATCTAGCATGATAGGGTAAGGCAGGTCAGCCCTGGAAGATTCTCTACCATGTTATGAACCACAAATTAAGAATTGGAGAATTACTTCAATAGTGTTCCATTACATGATCACACAATACTGAGCAATAAAGTATGCTCACCAGCATAAAAATGGGGTAATGAGAATTACTGTACTTTCTCACACCTATGGAGTAAAAGATACAGTGGCTTTGTATCACTGTGTATATATGTTATGCTTTTTTTTTTTTTTTCAGGGCTTATTTTAATGCAAAATCACAGAGAAATAAGGTTGCTATGGAAACACTAACTCTTAATTCCTTGATGTGTGCATGCAACATAACAAATGTAGTATTCCACTAAGCCTGTCTTTTGCATATAATTTTCAGTGCATTTTCACAGAAAGAGTGATTTGGTAAACAATGGAATGGATGGAAAGAACTGAAATACATGAAGGAATTCTATAGGACATTAAGAGGTATCTATTGTTCCTAGGGGAAAAAAATGGGCAAAGAATATGCCCAGTTCCTATTTCTTGAAAATTTCCAATCCAGATGATATTCTAATCTTATTTCATAAAATTTCTGTGAGCTGAAAACCCATATTACTAATGCTCTTGGTTACTGGCTTTCAGGTATATTAATTGAAAACCTGGAAACAGTGAATTTCTACAGTCAACTCTCTTACGTAATACTGGAAAGAATTAACAGTTATCTAGCCAGTAGAGATAAAATTACATAACCATCTGAATAATCTGCACCTGTTATGTGCACTTGACCTTCCAGATTTCACTGTGCCATTGTCCATTTTCCCTATTGCCTTCCCATTCTAGCAGTGTTTGAAAGATAGAACAATCATAAAATATATCTGCCTAAAGATACTTGTTCAGGATTCCATTCTAAATTGCACTTACCTGTGATGCAGAATTACTAGTACCTAGCCTGGCCCTGGGCCCGATGCAGATGGATAGTTTAGTATCTTACACCTCTGCAAAGAGAAAGCCAAAAATGTTCCACATCTGTAAATGTCTGTCCCATCTCTGCAGTGGGACAGACATCTGCTTACATATTTTTCAGCTGTTTATATTTTTTTCACACTGCGTAGCTCCCTAGGGTCCATTATGCAGCTATTAAATTGGAGACCTACTTCTTTAAGCAAAAGCTATGTTAGGCCTTTTTTTGTCTATCTCTTCTGATACATGTGTTTAAAATCGTATCTGTCAAGGTTTCCACCTTGGCAGATGCAGTTATAAAAAAAAAAAAATAACCTATTTATGTTGTATTGAAAAAATTTAAACTTTTTCCAGTAGATTTTTTTTTTATAATAAATCTGACCTACCCAGAATATGATTAGGCAAGGAATTAATTGTCTCAAATTCCTTCCTAGGTCATCTTACAAATTAGGTATGCTTATATCAGTACCTGCTCAAACATCTTTTTACATACATAATTTCAAATATTTATGTTTTGATGTTGCTCTTTGTGGTTATCTAGTAGGACTTTATTCTTTCTTTGACTCTTGAAGAACGTAGAAGCAAGAATGAGATATTGACTATCATCATATATGTAACATATACAGATTGATAGTCCTTTCTCTTGCAGTAAAACCAGTATAAAAAATAGTTATTAGCATTTTGTTAGTGAAGCATTGAAAATTTAAAGTGTAAGTCTTATGAATTTGGACAGCATCAGACCATGTTTCCAATTTTTACTCTACATTTTAAAAATTAAACTTGTAGTGATTCCTAATTTGAATTTAATTGTCCAAGAAATTATTGGTTAGTTGCTTTAGGCATTACAAAAGTAACTGCATAAGACAATAATGTTATTGAAATCAACGGACATGGGAAAGGTCAATAATTCTCATTAAATTTCTTATAAACCTCATCTAGCATGAGCCAACTACCACTGAAATTCAGTTCTGAGTGCAGGATCTGGATCCGTAGTAGTTTTTGTTTCTACTTCTCTGGAAAATATTGGAATCAAAAGTAATTGCACCACATATAAAAAAAAAAAAATCCAACCTCACTAGTATTTTAAAATAATGTTTCTTCTTTTCATATTCCTATGTGGCTTCATATGATTTGAAGATGATCAACTGCAGTATCTTTCTGAGTAATGTTGGAGGTAAAAGAGGTAAATGGAGGTAAATACACTGCAGATACTGTAGTTGGTCATATAAATCATAAAGGAGAAAGTATTAAAGATAGATTATACATTTTGGTCCAGTGAGAAGCATGGCTATATAGAGTACAATAGACATCATGAGTGTTTTCCTCCTCCTTTATTGCTGAATAATAATTTATTACTTGCCTAAATCAGCAGCAGTTTTTATTGGCCTCTCGTATGTACCTGCCTCTCCTTATTCTCTGCCTCCTTGTTCTGGAAACAGTTTAAAATGGGACAGATACAGTCCCTGTTCCCCAGACTTTCAGTCTAAGTTCTGTAAAAGCCTTGCAAGATTATAAATTAACATTTCGAATCTGACATGTAGACAAATGAGAATGTGTCTGATAGCATGGAATGTTTTTTTTCAGTGCTGTATGTTTATCAGGAGTGTGAATACTTAATGATAGCATTTTCTGTTGTAGGTAATTCAGATTGTCAGTGCGGTTGACAAAGATGATCCTAAAAATGGCCATTATTTCCTCTACAGTCTTCTTCCTGAAATGGTCAACAATCCAAATTTCACCATCAAGAAAAATGAAGGTAAATATGGAACATATGTGATGTGTATCTGAACAACCTAGGTTTGAATTGCTTTGTTGCCTTCCAGTTACATTAACAGTTTGTCCCTTGGACAATTACAATGTAGATAATTTGTTTAATGGTGCCTTCATTATATCTCTTAAACTATTTATAATATCTTTACAGTAGATAAAAATAAAGTAAAATGAATACTGAATTTAGATCCAGGAGAGAGCTCACTGGCTTAAATAAAATGAAAGGATGGATTTACTTCCTGCTTTATTTCTATTAATTTGAAATTCCAGAGATATGCTGTAAGATGAGAATCTGAAACTATGTTGATAAATAAATGTTGATCCTATGTTGACTGGGTATAAATAGGAGCATAAGATTAAGTATCTACTAAATCCCCCAAAGGAAAAACCTTCTAAGCCTGTTTGTTGTCTGTATAAATGTTCCAAAGTGTTTCAGTGGGGCACTTTCACTAGAAAGAGAAATCTGCTAGGTCAGCAAAGCCCAGAAGGGCACTTTGTATCACTGTGCTTTAGAGTGCTTCTGGAAGGGCAAAATGTCATTTTGTAGTACTACAGAAGTGGAATTTCATGTGTGATGGAGAAAAAGACACTTTTAATATTGGTAAGCAATAAATATACCCTTGATCCTTTTTTTTGGCACACAGATATATTTGAAGGTCATGTGAGAAAGAGCTAGGTATGATCACAAGGATGCTATAAATAGTATTTTCTGTATTTGTACTTACTTGAATATTCAGCAAAGTTTTTCCATCTTGTTTGTTTTTTGTTTTTAATAAAACACTACCCTGTCTGGAATTTTACTTAAATTCAGTCTCTTATTTCTCTTACTTGAAATGATAATGAAGGAAATCCCTATTTAGTCCATTACTAATAGGAAGATGTATCTGTGAGGTGTATGTGCATGAGTGTAAAAGTAATACATGAAATGTCAAATAAAGAGAAAATGCTGTTTTCATTTTTTATTCTAGCTGTTGCAACCAAGAAGAATGACAGCATGATTTGTTAAATGATAGTGTAAAAACCTAAATTCTTAAATCTGCTTAAATATATCCTGAATTTTTCTTTTCATTAGATATGTTTTTCTCTTAGAAGTGTGTTTCTATGTATATTTGTACTTTCATGTAGGAAATAAGTGTACATTTTCTGCACTTAGAGTAAGTTTCTATGTATATTTGTACTTTCATGTAGGAAATAAGTGTACATTTTCTGCACTTACAGGAGAAGGTAAAACACACCTCTTCAAAATGCATTTCATAATCATCAGTAGTGTAACACAAATTGGATTAAGCATCCTAAATGTGAGGTGGTTTGCTTTGCACAGCATGACAAAGTAAATAAGGTCTTAGCATTTCTTTTCGTGTTTAAATACTTAGCTCACATCGCTAATTAGCCTTGTCCTTCCAATCTGTTACCTATTTAAGATCCACTCTTACCCCTAGTCACAGCCAATGGCAAAATGGCTCCTGATCTGAGTGGGAGTGAGGAACCTTTCTATACAGCATCGTTTAGAAAAATAAGTCCAATTTTGTTACAACAATGCCACTCAGTTTTGCACACTTTTTAATGCATTTGAATCAGTTAGTTGTAAATCCTCTTAAAACAACCAACTGAAATATCTTGAAATTAAAAATCCACTTGAAGAGGCTTTTCTGATTTAATCTTTCAGTATTCAAGAATAAAACTCCAACTATGCATACTGTCCTTTTCTATGGAGACTGCTCACCCAGGGATGCAGTCTGTGGTTGATGCTAGACTATGATCCTATCAAAACCAAACCCAGGGTATAATTTGTTGAGGTGAGGTTTCATGTCATTTAAACATCATAAATCTTTAGTAAGTCTTTATTTAGTTATGCCACTTAAACAATGAACTTGACCGTGACTTTGTCTTGCATATATCTGCTAGATAAGCATGAGTGATTATTCTTGTTGAAAGAACTCCACTATTCCAAAAACAACTGAACTCACAAGTCAAATTTCTCCTTAGTTGTACTAATGAGTGTCTGGGCTGTCCAAAAGCCAGTTTGGTATGGTTTATTAGAAGCAATGTCAGAAAATGCCTATAACAAACGTTACTCTCATTTCTAGTTAGTGCACAATGCACCTAGGCTTGGAACAAAAAAACATTTCCTCATACTGGTGGGCAAAATTCTTGACGTCTTCCTGACCGTGACCTCAGCCTCAACTTCCTCCTATATTCTTGGTCCTGTCAAACTCTTTCAGGCAGCAGAGACTGACTTGATGGCTGCTGAAGAAATGTTATCCTCTTACAGATATTATAAATTGATTGCTTTTTCTCAGGAAACCTAGTATAGAAACACAATCTTTTATTTGCTAGAATTAATATTTTTTTATTTAAATGATTTTTCATATCATGCTTTTCTCCAAAATTCTCTCAAGTGCAGAGCTAAACAAAAGTACTCCTCCTCAAGAGCATTTGTGAAATGATATTAGCCTTTTGGATTTTTCTTTTGTGCTTTAGGTAACACTGTGGTATTTGGCAATTACCTCTCTACTTCAAGAAGTAATGAAGTTATCTGATCTGGTGGCACTAGTATGCAAACAATGCAGTTTGGCATCTACCATGAGAAGAAAGCTGTGATGTTTTGTTTCTATCCCTCATACTAAAGAATATGAGAGATGCATGTATTTTGGAATTTTTTCTTGCTATATGGAGCGTAAGCATAACTATTAATTAATTTAGTTTGCCTACAGGCTAATTCTGTTGTTTAAACTTTCCAGATTGCCCTGAGGCAAGTTCACATGATACTTCAGTAATTAGCTATGCTGCCCAAATATACTACAAATATTATGATTGGCTACGTTGTTATTGCCAGATATGTTTAACTGAGTGACACAATGGTGTATCTCCATCAGAAACCACAAAAAGCCTCAGTTGTCCTAAGATGATACTATGTATAATTTAGTGACAGGACAAGAGGAAATGGCCTCAAGTTGCGCGAGGGGAGGTTTAGATTGGATGTTAGGAAAAATTTCTTCACTGAGAGGGTGGTCAGGCGTTGGAACAGGCTGCCCAGGGAGGTGGTGGAGTCGCCATCTCTGGAAGTGTTCAAGAAACATGTGGATGTGGCGCTTCAGGGCATGGTTTAGGGAACATGGTGGCGCTGGGTTGATGGTTGGACTTGATGGGTGTTTTCCAACCTTTGTGATTCTGTATTATAGAAATGATCCTGTGATCATAGCAGAATCTGTTCCTTGAAATGTATCCTTTATTTGTTTGGTCTGCTAAATTTGCATATTCATAATCCCTCTGTAGACAAGATGCCCAGAACTGTAGATGCTGTAGTGCCTTTCTGATGCAAGTAATGTAAAAAATGTAAATTTAAATGTCATCATACATCTCACTGAATGTCTGTAGAACATCTCTTAGCAATCTTTATTTTTCATATCTCCTGACCTGTTCTTTTCCAAGCTCAAATGTCTGTTACTAAGTAATTTTTCTTAGGCTTTGTGCCTTGGCTAAATGGGCAGCTAGTGATAATCTGAAATAAAGCAACCCTACTCTCTCAAACCGTAATGCAAGGAATGCTGATCATTTAGATTGCCAGATGCATAAACCTTTATATCTTCACAAGAGAAATAATAAAATTACGTAATAAAAATATAAGAAGTTAATGCAGCATGAAAATCATGTAATATTTTCTATGTTAGTCCTGGTGACTAGACCTGTGACTTCAGGACATAACAAATCCTTGACTGCATAAACTCAGACAGACTGCCTGGTCACTTTTCACATGTCTTTGTGCTGGGTTTCTGAATAGGAGCAGAAATGAGAAAAATGAAAATAATTGTTTTGTGTAGTGCGTCTGACTGACTTTAAACCAGAAAAAAACCTAAAACTTCAGATGAAAATATCTGATGTTTAGACAGGTGTTGATAAACACTAGCAATGTGTGGTAGGTTCCTCAGCTGAATGGGATTAACCCTTCCAAAAATCTGTAGGATCATAATAAACAACAAAAAACTGACAGGAATTTAGACAACTGGTAAGGATTTTGTACTGTCATGGCATCAGTAAATTGAAACGAGAACCCTGGAAATGGAATTAGCATTTGTTGACAGTCTTTTTTCAGGTGAGTGGTCTTCACAAAGCATTACCTAAATTCTAATGCCAGTACATGGATCATCTCCTGCATCCCAAACAATACGTTCACAGCAATACATGTTTTCAGCATTGAATTCCTAATATTCTTATGTTTTCCATAGGTTGTTCAAGTGAGAACAGAATTTTGTGATAAAAGTGTTTACACAGATGTAAACATTTTGATATGCTGCCAATGCAATTTTTACTTTCAAAAACTAGCAAATACATCTTTGCCATGTAGTAAAAAGACTTTAAGTTTTTCCCAAAAGATGTTTCCATTGCTATTCCATTTTTCTTATGCCAAATTCTGTTACCTAATGGAATAAAGCCCAAATGAAATGTTCTGCAGTGCCTTTGGATGCAGTAACTCTTCTGACAAAAGAAGTGGTGCATCTCTACCGTATAAATCTGATATTACATACCTCTTACTAGGACTTATGTAGTAGAAGCAATCACAGGTTTGCTTGGAACATGGGCAGGCCTTATCTTTTGGTTAAGAGAACCATCTTAATGGCATGTGTTCATATTCCTGCAGAAGTCCAATAGCCTTATAAGTAATCAGCCTCCCCTCTGCCCAAAATATTCAGCGTCCATCTGGCGATTTGAGCTCTGAATTTTAGCCAAACTTATTTTAGTGAGTGCATTTTTTTCTTTTTAAATTGAAGCATTATATATACTTCAGTGATGAACTGTTCTGTTGGTTCTCTATAATTAACTTAATATTTATTCTCTGCTATGCTTAGACTATTATACCTATGATACCTATAATAGTTCCAAGAATGTTCATGTTTAAATGTCCACTTTTTTTGTTATTTCAACCTGTCACTCATGTCCTCATTGTGTTGCCTTGAAAGTATAGGCAATGTGTCATGTTTTTAAAAGGAAATAGCCTGGTATAATCACTTCAATCACTAACTGGCTTGTGTGCCTTTGCATACTATTGGACATCTTATTTTAAAATATTTTATATTTCTCATCACCTCTTTCTCATTATAAACAAATATTTCTAAACTATTTCAAAATAGCTGGAGAAGACAATTACATGCAACCTCTCTTTTGGATATCCCGAATAAGAAAAACAAATAATCAGCGCTACTTCATTTTTGAAAGTACTTCTGTGTCACTGTATCTTTAATGTAATAAAACCCAGTTTTTTCCCCACATCTTTTTCCTGAAAATATTTTTAGCAGCATCTGTCAAATGCATACCTGGAGGGCGAGTCTTTTGTTCCCACAAGAGTAACTCGCATGTGTTAAAATGAGTTTCTTTCCCTGAATCAGTTTCCTTTTGCATTTCTCAATAAGTCTCTCTGCCATTGTCTCAGCTGCCAGCTAAAGCTCCTTCTGTGTTTTTGATCGACTTTTCTTTCCAAATATATACCTCGGGGAACTAAGAGGTGGCACTGCTATTTCATTGCCCTCCTTCCAGTTTGCCCAATTTCAAAGTTAACCCACTGACCTCAGGTACAAATTGCCTTAGCAAGGACATCATTAAACCCATAATTTCTTGATGGATGTACAATGAACGTCTCGCATAACAGCACCCATATGGTCCCTTGAATATAAGCAGTAAGTCCTCACACATTTTTGTAGTTTCATGCCATTTTTCAAGGGCCTTGGGAAACTTTGTGGCCCAGCTGCCATCTATGCCAGAGGGTGTTTCACAATGGCAATTCTCGAGGGAAAGCACATACTTACATAGTTCTAATGTGTTTAATTATCATCCTTATTTCTTCTACATATCAATAATTAGACTTTCAAAGTACATTTTTAAAACATACCTAATTGCACCCTTTTTAGAGGTTTTCTTGAAAAGTAAAATCAAGTGATGTGATCAGAGATGTATCTTGCATCCTATAAGTACATATTTTTCTACCATGTCTATCAATATTAGTGGTATGGACTGGATCTAAAATTGTAAAAGAATATGCTGCATAATCTAGGAAACAGCATTGATCAGCATCTCTCTTAATAGGCATAGTTTTGTCACCAGAAATCACAGTGAATAGATGCATAGCAAGGTGCATTCAGTGTGAAAGTAGTAGAGTTAAAACTAATTTATTCCAACATATTAAAAAAAACCAACAAACACAAATTAATCTATAATCTGGTACTTCTGTGCCTGAATCTGCCATCCATGGGCAGGCATCATGTTTCTCCAGGAGTGTTCATAGTGTGAAGAACCATATTATAAATATCATATTATCAATCTTTTTCTCAGCATGGCATTAAAACTGTTTAAATAGCGAAGCTCAACATTTTTATAAACTGAGGGTAACAGAACAATGTCAGATTATTGATTTTTTTATGAATGATATGGTTAATAATGAAATGGTTAATATAAAATTATTGCAAGATTTTCTTTTCAGTGTAGTTCAATATGATTTTGTTCAGTAAGTTCTTTTTTGCTTATGTTATAAACTGTAAGTTACAAAAGTTAAAACAGGAAAGTATAAAGAAGTTTTTCAGAGTAGAAAGGTCTAAGTTTTATCAAAACACATCAGGTGATAGTTAAGGTAGCTAAGCTTCATGAAACATTTTTAGTTCTATGGATTTAGACTACTCTGACAGTAAATCATGTTTCAGAAAACCCTTAATTATATTTTGGATGCATACTTACCTTTCTCAGGTGAAAACAAAATGTGATTTACAGGCCTGAACTACCACATTCTACTTATGACATACAAGTTATACTACACTGCTGGGTTGGAGTCCCTTTATAAGAACATCATCTCAAGTATATCCTGGTCTGTGTGCTGGAGAGCATGTAAGAGTTATGATCCAGCTGTGTGGTGATAAGAGAACGCTATGCTACCTTAGATCCCTCGCTATTGGAGCGGGCAGGGGTATCATGGCCTGAAAAAGGAAAGGACAGATCTAGCTTTCACTCTATTTATACGGAAAAAGTGGTATTCAGCCAGTGCAAATACTTTTCTTGGAATGGTTGTGCATTAGGTGGTAGGTGTCAAATACCTTAAATAATTTGTTCTTATAACAGAGGAAATGCAGAAAAAATGCAGTTCCTTGTTTATTATACTCAGGTTCCTTCATCCTTAGTTCTTAGACAATTGACTTGTTTGAAACTGCTTTAAATCAGAAACTTCTTTGTAGGAAAAGTAATCAATTTTCTTATTTACATATCTGACAGAATTCTAAGATTTAATGTCATCTTGTGAAGTAATAGACTGCATCTAAAGACTCAAAAAGATGAGCCCTTTCTGCTAGTGATAAAGTGATACGCATCATGAGCTGGAAATCGGTACTCTAGATCCTTAGACTATTCTCACAATCTACAAGACTGGTAGAGTTTCAAGTTAATGATAATATTACCAAGGGACCTCGATACACTCCAGTAATGCTCAGAAGTTCTGTCTTGCCAGGCATTGAATGCTTTGCCATTTCCATTGTATGATTTCACATTGCAGTTGAAGTAATATATTCAACCTCTTTCTACTATACCATTTTTCAGTCCGAGCAAGGTTACATTTTTCCATGGTACAGCAGTGTTAGTCCCATCTAGTCTGTGAAAATATTCTCAGTATATATTTTTCATAGCTGATAGCTTTCTGCTTCCTTTCCCCCTTCTTTCTTTACTATCATCACTATTGACTATGTTCTGTTATTCCCTGATGTTCTGTTTTTCCTTGATGTTGAGTATCAATTGAGTATGATTTGAAACAACTTCCCTGGCATAGAAGGATGTGATGTTATTTTCTGAAGTGAAGATTACATGAATGTAGTTGGGAAACCAGCATTTTTCCACTCCAATCCTTTGTATGCCACTTCCTTCACTGACAACTGCTTCTGCTGTCTTTCCCATCTTTCTTCTTGCATGCAGATCACTGCTCTTTCTGGACTCCCTTCGAACTAGAACCACAGAACAGGTGAAGACTAAGTGCAGTTCCTCTGCAAACATACTTTTTAGCCCTATCTGGATGACTTACACCTCCTTAGAATGGTTATGTGCTTTTCACCACTTCTATAGGCTAAAGAGGTGTATCCTTCTTGGTGCACATAGCTGCTCTAGCTGAAACTGAATGTCAGAAAAATAGAATCAACTCTTCAAAGACTAACTCAGCTACCAAGCTCCTCCACACTTTGACCATTCTGTCTGTTCTGTCCATCTGAAACCTTATTCACTCCTCTCCTGTATTCAGGATGCAGGGCTCCAGACAGATTCCCTCTCTCCTCCGCCCTAAACCAGATGTGATCCATCAAGTCTTCATTCGACTGGACAGGCCAGCCTGATGAAAGAACCAGCAAGGAGGGGGCCATCTGGTAAGCCGATTGTCCTCTTATAGGCATCTTTAGGCTCTTCTTCAGCTCTGCTGTGTTCCCCAGCATGTCTGCGCTTTTTATAGTTTTGTAACTGGGAGCACTTCTGTTCCAAAAGCTGTTTAACCTTTCAGTCCTGTTTTAGTTTAGCTTTGTGATGACAACTTCTTTCTAAGCCTCACAAATACAAACTTTCAGTCAACTACAGAAGAGTTGTATATGCACATTGGAAAATAAGACCAATTTCCACGGCATTACATCCTTGCAGAGAGTGCCTTTTTTTTAATCATGTGAATCAATTACGATTACATAGCTATTTCAGGATATTTACGTAAACATGACACAGCCTAAAACAACATAAAATGTGACTGATGCAGTACAGGATAATACTGTATAAATGCAGCATGCCATTATGCATACATGACCAAAGAGACTTTTACTTCATTCATTCTTAATTTATTATTTGTGCTGCTAGCAACGTAATGTTGCCAAGGCGTCAATTATGTTTCATTTTGTAAATCAAACTAATTAAGAACCAGATGCAATCTGAGTGAAAAAGATCTCAGGTCAGTGTTGTGCACCATATGTACAACAGTGCTTACTCATGATGAGGAGATGGATTGGACAGCTGTGAATTTGCCTACTGTAGGAGTTTCATCATGCTCAGATAGTATAGCATACTTATCTCTCTTTTTCCACTTTATTTCTTTAATTTCATAATAAAACTAAAGAAAAGTGAGCAACACTGCCATTACTTTAAAACACTAAGCAAGGGATAAAAGGTTATGAAAACAAAACAGAACAGGAAAAGAATTTGTTCAGCAAATTAGCATGAAAATAAATCTATTTCAGTAATAATATGGAACATGGATGAAAGAAATGAGAGATAAGAAATTGAATATTCAGTGTGACTTTATTTCAGACACATAATGGGGAAAATGAACAATAAATGGGGATCTCAAAACTTAACTTCTTAGCTGTCAGAAAGGCATTCTTAATGACTACAAAACTTCTCAACTAAGTGCTATCAGTACAACAGTAAGATCTGCAGTACCATCTCTCTGGAATTTGTCTTCTGATGAAACATTGCTCCAATA
This sequence comes from Phaethon lepturus, assembly GCF_000687285.1. NCBI lineage: Eukaryota > Metazoa > Chordata > Aves > Phaethontiformes > Phaethontidae > Phaethon > Phaethon lepturus. Next base: position 103,193 of record NW_010526972.1, read on the forward strand.
GCCCTTTAATTTTCAAAGATTCCCTAAGTGCTTTAAAAACATAACTCCTTGAAAGCTAACAGCACCCATGATAATTATATTGTAGGACTTTAAAAGTATTTCATAGTAGTATTTATAACTAAATTAATATAGAATATTTGGAGGTAAGTTTCCAGATTTTTAATCAACTATCTTATGAAAATATGTTAAGAGATTTCTGCCAAAGTACCACTTCTGGTTTCATGGGTGGATCTAATTCCTCCAAGTTTTCTGCAAGAAAAATTCCTGTAGCTGAAGTGTTCATGGACAATGCACTGTGTTTGATTTCTTGTAAATGGATTTAATTTGCTGAGTAGGAGGAATGATGTTCTAGAGCTGCAGGTTCTGATAGGGCCTCTAACCCTTCACCACCTCAATATATTACCTGACAGCAACACATTGCATCTTAAGAAGGCCCCCTCTGTTTTCGCCTCATTGTTAGGTTTTGGTTTGTTTTGAATATTTGGATTTTCTCTCTAAGTACATAATTGGTAATTATGGCACAAAACCGTTTTTCTTCCTTTTTTTCACGGTGTAAATTTATTGGTTGTTCTCATGGAATGTTTCTTTGTTTTATCATGTTCTAAATACAGGCTGTTGAGGGGGAATAATTAATTTACTAGTTGCTCTAATTGTACTTTTCTCAATTAATGAGAAACTAGATAGGAATCCCATTTTAAAGTTTCAGTTGTAGTGAAGAGTAAAAGAACCCCAAGACTCTTCTACTGGAGGAAGAATCTAAACAGGCTAAAAATGAAAACAATATAAGCAGGAATCATCACATATTAGCAGTTAAATTTTCTTTTCATTAGTAAAAATCTCCTTTTGTCATCATAACAGACAAAAAGTATACAGACTAATTGCACATGGTTCCTCCATTAAAATAGAAGGTATTAATTTTTCACGCTTAGCCGCAAGGCTTGTCCAATAAACTACTGCACAACTAATATTGTAATGTGAATTAAAAAGACAAAGGCCATGTTCCAATTTGCATATTGTTTTGAACCAATTACACAAGTGCAGTTCAGGAAGGAAGTAATTATTATTGGAATTGCAGTCGTTCTTCCTACGAAGTGACCATTACATTGATTATTATGTGAACTCTATGTCTATGTATTCTCCTGACCCTGTCTGGTGTGGTCACATTTATTCTATAACCTTTCAGTTCTCTCTTACTCCTTTTTTAAGGAGGTGACTCTTCAAGAATGGTCTGTAGTTCTCTGGCAAGAGCAAATGTAGCAGTGACAAACTGAAGGAAATCTGAAATTTTTATTCATTTTGAACAGACCTTCTCACGTCAAGATTTAAAGAATAAGGGAGACAAAGCTTTTATTCTGTTGGTTGGGGTTTTTTGTACCACTTATAGTATTTTCCTATCAACTTCCGATTTTGTAATTTGTATGGGTGGCCTTGTTGTAAAATGATTCACTTCATTGGTCTTCATTTAATTCTATCTAATTAGCATGCATTCTGTTTGGCAAGCATCCAGTAATTAGTCATATATTTATGTAATTATTAGTATTTAATATTTATAGAATAAATATGCCTAGAAGGTAATCTATTCAGAGACCAAAAAAGAGGTAGAGTATATGATTTTACCGAATGCAAGGATCTTACATACCGAGCCAAATGCAGAAAATAAATGAAATGTGTAAGTTGACCCGTCCAGTCTAGGGAGAGAGTTTGCATATCCTAAAATGATAGGATGTGCATACTTGGTAATCAGCACTGATTACAGAGGGAGTGAAAATGGGTCTCTGTTTGAAGTGAGATAATAAGCCAACTTGTTAGGGAGAGATAAATAGAAGAACTTCAAGAAAAGGACCAGATGTCTGCTTGATGGTGTTGAAGAGGGAGAACTAGTGGGGTCTGTCAAAGCTAACATGGATGGATGCATAGTCACATTTCAGTGACTCAGCTAAGCAGTGGTAGCTGTCTGCCCACATTAAGACAGCAAACTCAGATCACACCAGCTTGGCCTAAATGAATTGTGGGCTCAAGTAAGTAAACTTCACTTTCACTATAGGCTAAGGGCTATGTACATTCTTAAGCAGTAACTGTAACACTATAGTAATTTTTTCATACATCTGATTCTATAATAAGATATGTCAGGAATAAAGTCTTACCTGTGGAGTTTTGTATGGTGGTAGGCATTGCAGTCATAAACCTTAAAAGGAGCATCAATAATAACAGCAACTGAATGTTGATGAAAGTACTCTGCTGTATTCTGTAGAATGTTGGACTATCTTGGACACAAACACTGACTTTTTTTCTTCTCTTTAGGTTTTAGAATGTAATAAATGACATAACAGTTTCACATTGCTTTCATAAAAACACATAGAACTTTTTGGTTTTGTTTGTGTTTTGTTAGGAAGCTTTCATTCAATCTAACCTGAAATTAGAGCTAAAGTCTATGTTATAGGAAATAATAAGAAATAAGATAAAAATGTTTTATGTAGCCGTTTTGAATTTGTCACTCCCTAACCTTGCTTAACTCTGTCATGTCACTTTCTGTAACATTTTGATCTATTATATATGACCCTTCTGTAAATTATACCATGTTCACCCCAATAAAGATTAAGCGCTTGTGATCTAAGCGCACTCTACAGGAGTGATGGTTTTCTGGTTAAGGAACTGTTCCAGAGTTCAGAATAGTTTTATCTAGATTTGTTACAGATTTCCTGTATGATTTTGGACAAGTTATTTAATCATTGTGCCATGCATACACTGCAGGCGTTCTTTTAAAACATTCCTCTGATACTCACATATGACATTAATGACACAAATTAGCAGCTCCCTCTATGCATTGGTAAAGACTGAGATTTTCAAGAGTGCATTACGGTGTCTCTTTGGGTTCTTGTGAAACTCCCAGTTAGAAAACAGGTAGAAGTTATTCTGCACTCAGGGAAGGAAATGCCCAGTCTAATGACAGCTGTAGCTAAAGCATTGTTGTATCTTTGATATAAGCTGGAATACTGAATATAGAAGAAGGTAGTTTAGACTCGATTAGTTTAGACTACACCATACATCTCCTTCTATATCATCTTTATCTATCCCACAACATTACAACTTCTGTCTTTGTACTATTTTCTATTTTTAAATGAGAAAAATAATTTTTCTACCAAATCAGCTTTCTCTTATTTTGTGCTTGTCTTCTGCTAACATGCAAGATCAGAAGATGTATTTGCTAAAAACTTTATAGTTTTAATGCAAACAGTCTTGCTTCAAAACTTTGTATAAAGAACTTAGATTTTTCTAGACTAGAACTGTTTTTCTTAATGCTTTTTCTTTTCTTTGTCCCAGTTATGAAGCATGTATCTTTCTCAAAGTATCTGTTGTTTTCTTCTGCTTTCATTTTTGACTATTTAAGTTTTCTTTCATGATCATGAAGGGGGTTTTGGCACATTAAGATGTATTCTCCTTTGCTGGTAGAATTGCCTAGTCTCTTGTAATACTTGATCCTGCTTCATATTTTTATTGCAGTTTCTGCCTATATACTTCATTTGTACTTTGTCAGACTCTTCATAGTGAATTATCTTCATCTGTGATTCTGTAATTAGAAGACAACCGGGAACAATTTCACTGTGATATCCAAGTCGTTCTCTTAGCATAGAGATGCATTATATATTTGTACCTTATAACTTCTCAGCTTGATACAAAGAGAATGAATGAATAAGATGTCTTCTGCTTTTGTCGCACACATATTTCAATTGTGACTAACAAGTATTTTACTGTTTTCAGAATCTCCATCCTTGGAGATAATCAAAAGCTGCCTGGACAGGGTCCTGGGCTCTAGGTAGCTGTGTTTGAGCAGGGGGTACACCAGATGACTTCCAGAGGTCCTTTCCAGCCTCAACCATTCTGTGGTTCTGTGAAAACGCTAAAACATCTTATGAACTCATGCTCTAGTTTGCAGATATTATAAGCACTGACTTTGTAATATCTCTCAGCAGTGAGGCAGAATTCAAATGTTGACATCTTTCACTATCTCCTTTTTCTTTCCAAGTTATGTGTTGTGTCATGCAACGTATATAGCAAAATTAGGGTCTTGCAGTATGTCTCAGTCTTAAAATGTAAATGCATATGCATGTCTGTTCCTGTAAGACCTGCTTTTGATTCTCAGTAATCTGACTGTAGGCTAGTTTGGAACTTATGGCTATGCCGTGTTTTTACTATTTAATATTTACATGATGTGCAGAAGTGTTCCGAGGAGTATCTGAAATGTTTTGTTTGAAAACTTTATACAATCTATTCCACTCTATAGACAGGTAATTGTTTTTTTAACTTTCTGAAATTCCTTCTCTGGAAGCATTTTGCTATTCCCTGCATTTCAAATGACCATTAGTCTTCACCATAGGAGACACATCCTCATTGAGAGGTGTGCATATAATAAGGCCTCTGGAAGACAGAGGTATAAATTACTGCCATTAATGGCCTGATGATAACAAATTGTTATTGTTATATGTAATCTGCATATGAGAATGTCTTCAAAAAGTCATTATCATGCTGCGTGTGTGCCCAGGGGCAATCTTATACCACAGCATTTCATTTCTTAAAATTACAAAAAGCTAATATAATTCTTGATGACATTTACAAAAATGTATAATGGCACTCCTCTCAGTTCTCTCACGGAAATTATTCTTGGTGAAGTTAAAGGGAGTTCTGCGTATATAAAACTGCAGCATCTGGCACTTCTTAACAATCGAAGCCATGCTTTTTTCTTAAGTCGCACCAGCTCAAGAAAATGTTAAGTCAAAAAATTTTTTTAATTTGTTTTCTGATTTAAAATGCTTCAGCCAACATAATTCATATTTAACTTTAAATGCTCTTTGGCAGAGAGTACACATTCTAAATTTCTTCTTATAGTAAGTTGTTATGTCAGAGTTATAAACCCCTGAAAATTGGCATTTTGTAATGGAAGTGCTGACAAGACCTTTATTACACCAGTACAAATAGATGGCATTCCAATAAATGCTGGTTGTTTTATAGCCTGGTGGTTGCTTTCTGCCAGTGTATTTCAAAGTGAACATTATAAAAAAAGTAATAGCATAATAGAAATACACTAGTATGGCTTGACTTTGGCTCTGTAACTGTTGTAACAAAACTTGGTTGTTAAAAAAATACGGTTGATATGTCCAATTCCAGATTCAGTTTTAAAGGACTGTTATATGATCTACTGGTAAACTGTTTTAAATTATTACCGTGTGCATGTGTATGTTCCATACAGTATTGGAACAGAAAAGACAATTATTGTGGCACAGAGAAGTGGATGTTGTTTAGTGTGAAACTCACTTAAAGACCAAGAACACACCACATTTAAAAACCAAAATGTTCCTGCTTAAGTTTTATTTTTCTTACTATGGTGTTCATGCTTTAGATTCTAGAAAGAAAGATTCACTTCAAACATTTGTGATTGTATGGTGGGTTGACCCTGGCTGGACACCCAGGTTGACCCAGATGCCCACCAAAGCTATTCTGTAACTACCCTCCTTAGTTGGGCAGGGGAGAGAAAAAGACAACAAAAGGCTCATGGGTCAAGATAAGGACAGGGAGAGCTCACTCAGCAATGACTGTCATGGGGAAAACAGACTTGACTTGGGGAAATTATTTTAATTTATTACCAATCAAATCAGAGTAGGGTAATGAGGAAAATAAAAACTAACTCTTAAAATACTTCCCCCCACCCCTCCAGTCTTCCTGGGCTCAGCTGCATTCCCAACTTTCTCTACCTCCTTCCCCAGAGTAGCGCAGCAGGACGGGGAATGGGGGTTGTGGTCAGTTCATCACACGTTGTCTCTGCCGCTCCTTCCTCCTCAGGGGGAGGACCCCTCACACTCTGCCCCTGCTCCGGCGTGTGGTCCCTCCCACGGGAGACAGTTCTCCACAAACTTCTCCAACCTGAGTTCTTCCCACAGGCTGCAGTTCCTCACAAACTGCTCCAGCCTGGGTCTCTGCCATGGGGAGCAGTCCTTCAGGAACAGGCTGCTCCAGTGTGGGTCCCCATAGGCTCACAAGTCCTGCGAGCAGACCTGCTCCAGTGTGGGCTCCTCTCTCCACAGGGCCACAGGTCCTGCCAGGAGCCTGCCCCAGTGCGGGCTTCCCACAGGGTCACAGCTTCCTTCAGGCATCCACCTGCTCAGGCGTGGGGTCCTCCCCAGGCTGCAGGTGGAGATCTGCTCCAGTGTGGAGCTCCATGAGCTGCAGGGGCACAGCCAGCCTCCCTGTGGGCTTCCCAAAGTGCTGCAGGGGAATCTCTGCTCTGGTGCTCGGAGCACCTCCTCCTGCTCCTTCCCCACTGACCTTACGGTCTGTAGAGCTGTTTCTCTCACATATTCTCATTCCTCTCTTCATCTGCAGTTGTTTAGGATTTTTTTTTTCCCCTTCTTAATCTGTTATCCCAGAGGTGCTGCTGCTGTCACTGATTGTCTTGGCCTTGGCCAGCAGCAGGTCTGACTTGGTCTGGCTGGCATTGGCTCTGTCAGACACGGGGGAAGCTTCTAGCAGCTTCTCACGGAAGCCACCCCTGCAGCCCCCCAACTACCAAAAACCTCGCCATGCAAACCCAACACAGATTGTCTTTGTGGTAATGAAGACTCTGAACTTTTCCAGACCCTAGAAGTAAGTCACTGAAGTAAGAATTGAAGGATGTGTGTGAAGTGAGGATGGTGAAGAACACAGGATGGAATACTTGGAACTTTTCCATCACCTACCAAAAGTAGTATAAATTTCTCTGAATCTGCTTGAGGTTTAGCTTTACACATAAGAGGACTCTGAATCAATGTAATGTGTAAAACTCTAACTCTCACGCTGACCTAAGGGGCTTAGATACCTATCTTTCATCAGTTTCATCTCCTAGAATGCATTTGTAAGGATGCATTCATAGAAAGAATAAGAATCCGTTATCCTTAAAAGAAATACAGATGGCAAAGCCTTGGGATATTTTAGCTTTTTTATTTATCTTTGCAGCATTTTGTTAGAATCTGGTAACACAGTAATGGAAAGTTCTTGGTTCAAATGCAAAATATAGTCATTGTTTTATCAAAGCATTATAAAACACAGTGTTACTTTCTGAAACTTTTTGGTTAAAATAACAAGATAATAGAATTAACTAGAATATGTAGATTTCAAAAATGATCCATCAATCTATGCAAATTGCTGTGTTAATAATGTATTTTTAATGCTAAGCACATTTGACAGCCATTTCATCTCTCTCTCTAAACTAGAGCTTGGCAACCTGCATTAATTCTTACACTTTACAGATGTAACATTCAATGCACATGCCATGTAGTGATGTGATCCGAATAAAGTAAAGCATGTCAAAGCAATGTGATTATTAGTAAACAAGTTCATGGCTGGCTTGTTGAATACAGAAGAAAAAATGAGAGGCAAAAACGAGTGCTGTTTTAGCATATCTTATATCTTCACTGGCCTGAATTTGCTTCCGACTATAGGAGTGTCAATCATAACAGGCAGCAGGGGATTCAGAAGAGATAAATGGGCATAACACCAGATTAAAATGAGGTATGTTGGGTACAGTTCAGACAACTGTGGTAACTGTAGCTTAAACAGACCTAGAGCCCAAAGTTTCCTTGTTTGACTTGCCACAAGTATCTGTAAATTCAAAAGAGAGGTACTATGTTCTAACTACTTTTCTACCCCATTAATAAGAAAATTAGTATTGTTTCAGACTCAGTGTGTGCTTCTCCATCATTATTTCTTCAGCAGGTATTTTCTATCCTTCCTTCAATGGGTTAAAAACCCGAGGTACAAAATATAAAAGCTGCTGCAAGTGACCATATAGATGTGTTTGATTATAGCTCTGCTGGACTAAAGGTCAAATGAAAGTTTTAGAATACTTAAGAGACAATTATCTAAAGTTCAGACTTTTCCAAAAGAATAGGACTAGAAATTATACAGACTATTATCTAAAGTTCACATTTTTCAAAGGAAAAAGGTAGGAAGAAATGCTTATTCCATCACTTTGCTGTTAATTTTTCTGGGTTTTTTTTTATTGTCAAGAATTTATTTACTGCACGTTCTGAATCATAGTAGTATTAACATGATTATTCCCCTTTCCAACAACATATGAGAATGTTGTATTCTTACACATGATTATATATTACTTTGCTCATGATTCAGAATTCCCAACAGCATACTTTATTTCTGAAAAGGAATGCCTGACCTGGAAATGTATTTATTTTTTTTTATTAATTAGCTGATTCAGTGGTTCAATTCTGGCATAAGCTATTATTATTTTGGACAATTGGTAAAGAAAAAAAAATAATCAAAGATCCAGAATATGGGACATTTTCAAATTCTTCTCCTCATCAGTACATTTTCTCCCATTAAATTCTTCCCTCCCCTCACCCCATGTTCTTATTGGTGTTTTAAGGGATTCCAGAAAGTTCAGGTCTCTAGAAAAATAAAAATTCATTCAGGTGTTTGCTAATGTGTCATAGGAATGTTTTGTGAATTGCCATTATATATGTCAGTATGGCATGTGACTTACTGCGGTGCAAGAGAGACAGCTGGATCGGTCAGCTGAATTTTTATAGCACAAAAACTTTTTTCTTTTGAACCTGATGTCTGCTATCAAATTTGATAGCAGTCATCAATCTGCTTTTTTGAAGACATCACAAATTTTTGACATTCATGAAAAGCAGGTCAGTTTGAAATACCTGTGAATGTTTTAGTGCCCATATGGTTTGTCTATCATAAATCAGACAACATATACTATAAAAATGGCTTCTTTTTTAATATATTATTTTATTACTCTTCTACTTGAATTGAATATTTATGACTTTACCATACAGATTAGGCAAAGGGTCATCTTTCTTGCCAACTGTTGTTCAACAGGATTTTATTTGAGAGAGTTATCAAGGAAGATCTAGTACATGTGTAAAACATGTACCCAGTTGTGTAAATATATTAACATTAAGACATACATGATTTCTCATAAAAATGTGTTTGGTGTGCATAAATACATCCATGTCAAAAATAGTTAAGTTTAATTGTGAAAAAAATTCATCTGCTAATGCTAATGAACAAATAGATTGTTTTTTCACCTACTAACAATTGGTGAATTTATAACATACAAACTCAAAATTGTTCCCTTTCAATCAGGTGTTCCTTTAAAATGTGTTACAGCCTAAGGCAGAAAAGAACCCCTGTCTTTACATAAACACAGGTGTATCTCTCAAAGCATTTTAATGGCATCCTTTTGGAAGCAAGAAACTGATGCTTCTCACTTGTACTGAAGCGTAGTCTGAAACGTACAGATCAGTTTTTCAGGTCAGGGCCCATCTGTGAATGGTGTTCTTTTACAAATTGAACATTGATGAGGGTATGCTTTGAGTTGCCGCTTCTGGTTTTTGTGCTACATAAGAAAGCAGGTCATGAATATTCTTTCCCACTGCTTTTGTAAAATGAGAATAAAAAAAGATTTCAAAACAGTTGAGTTGACAGAGATCATGTGTGGGACTACGAAGAGTGAATTGTTGGGGCTGCATTCACTGGTCTTGTTTATGCAGTGCATACTACCAATCTAAGTAGGTGTTATCTGTAAATCCTTTCACAGAAAAGTAGGTAGTATTGAGAAAATATGGAAAAGAATAATGATTATGGTATACCTTATAGCTCATGGAGTGTATATAGAAACTTTTTGAGAGACCTCTGTGTCTTTGGACAACTTTATTATTTCCTAGTCTCTAAAATGGGGATTGGAATCTTCCCTATATTCCACTATTTCTCAGTCATTAGGTTTGAATTTTGAAGAAAAACAAAAGTACCAGTATTACTACAGATCTTTTGAAAATCTGTGTTTAATGTTGTAAGGTCTCCAGTACTGAGTAGCAAGTATTACAGGAGGCACGTACATAAATTAATAGTTATGCAAAGAGCTGAAATGTTATCTCAGTACTCTCTTGAATGTTCTCCTCTAGTGTATTTGCAGATGGCTGCTAAATATTATATAGCTAATATTTTTAGAATGTCATATGTTTTGTTTTTTCTGCCTGTACTTTGGTGGTTTCCACTGAAACCTTGATGATAACAACTTAACTACTCAGTTATTTCAAGTTTTTATGTGAGAATAGACGCCTGTGAGCTGAGAAAGGAAATGAATGATCTGTCCTTGTCTTTTCATTATCAAAAAAACAGGGAGCATCAACAGTAAATATATTCTTGCTGCTCTTCCACTTGTGCTAAAGGACTCTCTTGTTTTAGACTAAAAAAGATACACAATAAGATAGCTCTAATAAACATGAAGAAACATACATTTCTGTCATTCTAGTGTTTCCAGCTGTAAAGCTTCCAATTAAAATTCTTCCTTCACATAAGTAACTTATCCAGCATAGATAACAATTTCTACCACAAAGTCCTTAATACCATTAATGATTTGATCTTTCTGAGAACATTATAAAAGGGATAGAAAAAGACAGACAGAAGAAGAGCTATGTAGGTTTAAGGTTACACAGCAGGGAAGTCAACTGATCTCAAAATATTAGAGACCGTGGGGGGATTAAAGAATTGCAATAATGTGTGCAGAGAAAAGGGCACTTGATGTAAACTGACTGCTTCTGTTTTTTACTTTTGTTCTGTCATTTTATTGTCTGACTTAAAATTGAAACATGCATTCTTGTACAAAGTGGAGGATAAAGAAGTTGACTCCTGCCTGCTAATTTCACATCCAGATTGATGTCAATGCCATTAAAGTCACTCATGTCCAGCAAATCCAAAAGTAGCTTTGTATTAAAATTATTACATTCACTTTTTCTCAAAATCTTTCACCTAAGAACCTCAAAAGAGATCAGGGGGTCTTGAGAACAGTTGGGAATCTGCAAGAGCACTTGGCCCTGTGGTAAGCATGTCCTTGGTTGTGGTTGTTCAACTACTTTTGTGTAGAAACCACACCGGACATCTTGCAAAGACCTTCTGCATTGTCATGCTTTGTCCCAGCTGTGAGGGAGATATTTCTGTAACAGTGTCTTTCATGGCTGTTTTGCAAATCTGCTTGTAAACTTCAGAAACTGAGAGTCATCCAGTGACCTAAATGACTGATTTGGTTCTATGTTTAAAAAAAGGTAAAAATGAGCTCCAGATCTAAAATGTAGTTCTGTATTCCTGGAGCTGTGTTACTCTGACCTTACACAGATGCAAAAATTTGTGATGAGTTAAGACAATTATTAAGATTACATATCTTACACTATTCCTTAAGCCTGCAGGACAGAATATAGCTCCTAGTTCATCCCGTGTAGTTGGTACATCATCAGCAAAATGGCATTTAATAGGACTCGGGCATTTCAATGAACAACTTCAATCCCTACCCCACATGGAAGGGTACAGAATTCAGGGAGGCTCATTTTGACTGAGAATGTCAAAAGACCTCCTGAATGTACCTCACTGACTGGAGGTAGAGATGTAGTGTCTCTCTTTGCCTGTGGCGGGTTACCTCAGAGCTATATTAACAGAGAGGGTGGGTTTTTTTTCCTGCATGTAATTTTCCTTGTTTTGCTAAAAGTAACATGAATAAATAAATAACCCGAAGAGTGCTATAATGAAGGATCAGTGGGTTAATTGGAAAGATGAGTGGAAAGTGATTGTCCCTTCTCCTGCTGAGCACCTGCTGCCAAGTTAATTCATGCAGCAATGCTGGAGGTCGTTCCTGGAGGAGTTTCCTGCTGCTTTGTCAGCTACGGGTAAGAGGAATGTCCACAGAGAGGAGAAAGCAAATCAGATAAATTGAGTTCATTGCTAATCAGCTGCTAGGATTTATTTTCAAGTTCTAGGAACCAACTAAAATGTCAATTAGTGAGTCATTGTTCTTCACTCAAGAGTCACATCTCCATCAACAGCAAGGTATATTTATTTTAGAACATAGCAAAGAAGGGGAAGGAATTTGTTGCTAAACAAAATTCCCAAGGGCAAAATTGAGTACTTGCCATCCATTGGCAAAACAATTCAGTCATTTCATCTTGCTTTTCCTATTGACTACTTCCGTTTGCCAGTTTCTGAGCATAAAAAATCAACTTCAGTCTAACACAGCAGTTTTTAACAAACAAAAAAAAGTCTAAAAAAATACTTGTTATTCTCTTCTCTCTTTGTCTTGCATCTCTTCTTACATTGTACTAACTATTTAGCCATTGCAACTTCTTTTACACTTAAACAGTTCAGCTAAACATCCCAGATATCTTGCTTATCTTTTACTTTAACTCATGCCTTGAACTTGAATTGATAACCATTACTGGTACAGGTAGTTTATTACACTCAGCATAGCTTCACCGATTGACAGGTATGGACATTTAATTTTCTCCATCCCTCCTCCTTCCTCTCATTTTCTTCTGCCCTGTTTGTCTCTTTATACTACTCTTTCTTTTTTGCTTTGTTTTACTTTCTGATTCTGGCCTATTCAAATTTTCTGAACCAGGCTGAGTTAGCAGTGTGTGCATCAGAAAGATGGGAAGGATCTGAAGCTGTCGCCAACAAGAGCAGCTTCTTTTTTTCATTTCATCCTGAAGCAGGTGCCCTGCCTCTTTTGCATATCTGTAAAGGGCAGGGATGCTAGGGCTCAGCATCTCAATCCTCTCCTCCAGCTTGGACAGAGAAGGACTGTACCAGGCTTAGAGGAAGGAACAGGCTGTATCAGTACAGATTTCTAGAGCACAAGAAGTCACTGTGTAACTGTAACTGTAAAAGTCTCTGGAGTTTTGAATAAATGACTACAGATGTGACACTTCTGAGTGGGATTTGTCTCAAAGAGAGAAAGAGGTAGAAATTGAGCCTCGCATAGTTTCTTCTCCTTTGAAAGGTTAAAGCAAAAGGATTAAGGATGCAACTTACGCTGAGATACTTGTAATTTTGCAGGAGAAAGGCAAATGGACAGACAAACTTATTTTTTAGTGCGTGAAAATAGGGAGGTGCAGAGGAGGAAAAGAATGCTATCAGATAAAAAAAAGTACCTTTTACACATTACAATGGGTGTGGTAGTTGCTCGTACTTTAGTAAAGCTATACACACTTCAGGAAATTCAGCTATATACACTATTCAGGAAAACTTAGGTGCAGTATTATTTTACTAACATAACAATTCCCCTTGTTTCTTGCAGTTCAGCTAGAGAGCAAGTATGACACTGGAAGCAGCTGAACTTGCACATGTGTGTGTTTAAATCTCTGACATATTCAAACATGAAGGAGGAGTGCAGTATTTGCTTAATTCTAAATGTGTGCTAATTGTTAACTTAAAACATACTTGACTTTTCCACTGCATCGTAGTGGCACGTATGACACTGGGTATCATCAAGGAGTTCGGTTCTATTTGAGTTGTCAGAATTCTTAAGAGCTTATATGTGAAATTTATCTTCAGTAAACACATATGATTCCTTTAATTTTAAAAAGGGCACAAAGGAGGACTAGACTATTTATTTAGCTCCAGAGTGCCATCAGTTTTGATGTGACTGTTTCTAACTTGAATAGATAAAACCTCAGGATTCCTGGAAAGAAAAGTCATTAGGAATACTTTTTGTACTGCAAAGGTATTACGAAGTGACCATATTTATAATGCTTTATAAAGTAGTTGATTTTTAGGTTGGTCTTCATGTGTTATGTACTCTAAATGCTATGAAAAATGCTGAAATGATTGCATAACCTGCAATATAAATTACAGTAAGAACATCTCTAGGCTGCCTAAGTGTGATTGGTAGGTGATTCCACTATGGAAGGGATACAGTAAGACTGCAAAATCAAAGACCCTGAACTTCAGAAGGAGACTACTTTAAGTTAAATTTCTTAGTCACTGCGTGGGAAAACAAGCCTCCTTTGTTCTCTTGTCTGAGACAATTACCCCATGTGCTGCTTAAATATCAAATAATCTTTCTTCATCTTTTGTTTTATGTCAGTAATGAATTAACTATAGGAGTTATCTACTGACTGATATCTTGATATAGGTTCAGGACGTGATGAAGTTTAGTAATGTTTCATTCTGTAATCATTATATTCTGTAACTACCTTTATTTCTTATTCATATGCCTCCTTACTAAGAAGGACTTCAAGAATAAAATGCTGCATTTTAAATTTATTTTTTGGATGTGAAAAATTTCTTTACAGTATTAGCTTCTTTCTTCTCTGCATCTTCCTCTGTCTTTAGTACTTCATAGACTGCCAGCTATTTTGAGCATACATGTGTCTGTTACGTTGGGGCAGTGATACATGCTGCACAAATACCATGTGCTGTCAGAAATGTTCCTGGTGATCCCAGTTAGTACAAACTAAACATTTTTAATCTATTTCATGTTTTCAATTTGAGTACCTGACCAGTACCAAGATCAAAGTGGATACAAAGCTTTTGTGCAGTCACTATATGTTTATGCATACACAGGTTGTCATGCACTTCAGATACCTTTTTTTGGTTTAAAATCAAGAATCGTGTCTCTCTCATATCTGTCCTATGAACACTGCCTGTCTTTCAAGTCTTCTCTTCCTTATGCCTGCCACATACCTCTCAGTAATTTCTTTCCTTCCACAGAATGGCACTTAGTGATTACATATGCCCATTTTATAGCATAAAATATCAGGAGGCTTACTTTTGTTCATGATACTTCACAAAAATTAACTTTGGTAGCACAGGGGAAGAGAGGTTAATGAAAGGAGCTACAGCCTCTTTCTCTCAAATACAATGTGCGGCTTTATTTTTAAATTGTCATTGGATTCCTCAGTAACACACATGCATTCCTATTCTGTGTGCCTGTTGGAATCTTTTTCTTAATTTGTGGTGTTATTTCTGATGAAAGAACACAAAACAGAAACTAGTAAAAGTCAACATGTGCTCTGTTAGTATATAACTCATAATACAGAATTTTTTTTTTTATTCCACATAACAAAGTGGTTAAAAGCTAATGTGAATTAGTATGTAAATAAATTGAAGTGTTTTGCATATTTGATGTGTGTGTTATAAGAGCTTGTAAGAAGTAACTTTATGTCTGGGTAGGATGTCATGTAGTCAGATGCTTCTATATGCTTCTAAAACGTATCTGCTTATGCATGCAGAGGTAAGCATGTCCTTTACTCATTTCCTCTGGCTGCCTTCATAGGGGACACACTCTGTTTTGATTTGTTCTATTTTCATTATTGAGGCCCAATAAATGTTTAGATCACTGAAAACTAGGCCTACAACTTTTAATACATTCAGCTTTTCCTTTGTCCTTATGTTGCTCATTAATAAAAAAGAAGAATCTTTTATAGCAGGGCAAAATATTTTGTAATATGTGCTTATAGTGCATGGAAAATTTGTTTTAACTGATGAGTGCGCTTTATTAAGTTTGGGTTACTTTAACATTTCATTTCTCTCTTTGTTGTACTGGTTGAATTTTTATGGCTGCGTGACTTGAAAAACAGTGATGAATCATGATGGGAAGACATCTACAGGGATATATGTAAAGAAGAAAGTAAGGGGTTGCCATTATGATCATGCCATGTGACATAAGAAAGTGCGTATGTTGCACGCGTTTGGGGCATGGGCAGCCAGACAGAAAAGGGAAGGATTTCTGTGTCTCATACTACCAGTATAATGAGTATAATAAAGCACATGTGTGTTTGTACAAAGTTTTTTTTGCACACATTAAGAAAAAGCCATGATTTTAACAGTTATTCTATGTGGTGAAACAATGCAAATTTTCCCTTTTCCAGATAATACTCTCAGCATATTGGCAAAGCATAGTGGATTCAGCCGGCAGAAGCAAGAAGTATATCTACTGCCAATAATAATAAGTGATAGTGGGAATCCTCCCATGAGCAGCACTAGCACTCTCACCATTCGAGTCTGTGGTTGCAGCAGTGATGGTATTGTCCAGTCCTGTAACGTTGAAGCATACGTACTTCCCATTGGACTCAGTATGGGAGCCCTAATTGCAATATTAGCATGCATTATTTTGCTGCTAGGTATGTATTAATTTCACAGCCTGGTGTTCAAAATTTTTTCTGAATTCCTGGGTGTGTCTAAGTAAACAAAGAAGTCACATAGAAGGACATACAAACTAATACAACGTAACGGGCAGCAGTACTGAGACACCTGTCAGGACTGCCTCCCTACTGTACTAGGAACCGAACACAAGCATATAAAGCAAAGTCTCAATCTGAAGTAGTCTTACACACAAGTTACATAATAAACAGGTATGGAATATGAAACTGAAAATCAAATCATGTATGTTAAGCAGCAAGGTGAATACAATATATACTGCACACGATGGAAATCAATTTGTATCTTCTAAGACTTGTATGAGTTTATTCTGGATTGTAAAGGTGTAAGAGACATTACAGTTTTACAAGATAAGAAACACTGTATATTTTAATAAAACATACAAAATTTGTATACAACATCAAACAAGTGAGGGAGAGAACAGTGAAGGAAGAGGCCTATTTCTGCACTTTGCAGCTTCACCTTGTAACTGAGATTTACATCAGTAACTGAGATTTCAGCATTAAACTGCAAAAACAAATGTAACCAATTCAGAGCAATTTTATGCATCTGTCCATGATTCTGAAACTGATGTATCTAAGCTTGCTCTTTCTCCTTTACTCTCTCATTCTCTTTTCAATTATATAATGTGAGTTTTCTGCAAAAGGAAAAAAAAAAAAGACAACAATTTCCTTCTGTCATCAGGGCTATGTTTTCAGAAAGACAAAATTTTCTAATTTTGGAAAACTCCTTCCATAATGTAGATCATTATAGACTAATGTTCAGTGAATGGCGATAGCTTGACTTCACCTAGGTTTGTAACTTTTCCAAAGGAAAAAGTCGTTGTCTAAATTTGAAACTCAAAAATGGAAGTGTATGAAATCTTACTGCTTATATAAAATTGAGCGTCAGATGTAAATATGAGTTGATAAGCTAGAGGACTGATAAAATGTTAATCACTTGAATGGGGTTAAAGTTATAGGTCTTTGAGTTTTTCACTAGCTTTATTACTCTTATTTTCACAAAAAGCAACCTATCACCTTCCACAACTTTGCTTAACATGTAGTGCTTTGATTGGAAATTTTTTACCTAATCAGGCTGTGATGCTTTCTTTGCAGTCATTGTGGTGCTGTTTGTAACACTAAGACGACATAAAAATGAGCCTCTAATCATCAAAGATGATGAAGATGTGAGGGAAAATATTATTCGCTATGATGATGAAGGAGGTGGAGAAGAAGATACAGAAGCTTTTGACATTGCAACTTTGCAAAATCCGGATGGAATTAATGGATTTTTGCCTCGTAAGGATATTAAGCCTGATCTTCAATTTATGCCCAGGCAGGGTCTTGCACCTGTTCCTAATGGTGTTGATGTTGATGAATTTATTAATGTAAGGCTTCATGAAGCTGATAATGATCCCACGGCTCCACCATATGATTCTATCCAGATTTATGGCTATGAAGGAAGAGGGTCAGCGGCTGGTTCCCTTAGCTCATTGGAGTCCTCTACATCAGACTCAGATCAGAATTTTGACTACCTCAGTGAATGGGGTCCTCGCTTTAAAAGACTTGGAGAACTTTACTCAGTCGGAGAAAGTGACAAAGAAACTTGACAGTGGATTACAAACTTTTTCACTGTTGACTTAATGATCATGTATATTCTAGGGCCACTGCTGTTAGTTAAACTGATGTGGCTTTTTGTTTTAGAGGCAAGTTTAGCGCCAGTCATCTATAAAATCAACTACATTGTAATGTTGAACCAAAAAAAAGTATATGTTAGGAGGTTAAGTCTTGTGGAGTGTGAAGTAAAGTATGTGGAGTGTCTAGAAGTCTTTGGATATTTGATATTCACTTGACCACTCTGAAGATGGAGATTTGGATCTTTGATTATCTTCAGTGAATTAAAAAGAATAAAAAGAAATTGGTGCTTTCTTAGAAAATGAACTTGCAGGGATTTTGCTGTTGAACAGTAGCTCCTGCCAGTATGTGTAAAACTAATGGTTTGTTTCTGCATTGCCAACAAAGATATCGCCACAGAAATGTTAAAAGCAATACCTTGGTCTTCTTAGCAATGCTGAATAGAAATAGCATTGTAAATTCCTACTGGCTTCTACTGTGCAGTGACCATACATTGTACATACAGTAATTGTCGGCCACGTAACCACAGACTGAGTATCATCTTTAAATATTGTGTCAAGCCTTAAAATATTCACATGTTCTTAATCCATTCCAGTGATGGGTAATAAATCCTACTAATGTGCAAACATTCAGAGGCAGGTCTACAAAACATTGCTTTACAAAAGGATCTTTTTCTAGAAGAAGGATCAATCCTGTGCTTCGTCTTCTGAAAGGAAAGAAAAAACTGTGGAAGGGGATGGACTTACATATATGAAAGAATTGCTGATTTTATTGCTAAAGATCAAATTTATTTGTTTAATCCTTGAAATAAATATTTTATTGATGTCCATTACTGCTTTTATTTATTAAGACTGATAATCTATGGAGTAAGATTATGAAGAAAACTAAATTATATGCTAGATTTTTTTTCTATATATAATGAATGTTTAATACATGTACATTTTGAAAAGAAAAATGACAAAGTGTTGCAGGTTAAGGCGGTAACCTATCCATTTGCAGTAGCTGAATTTTAAGAGAATGCTGGCAGGAATAAAACTTTCCCAGAGAAAACTTTTGACAGTTTTATATCTTCTTCATAAATCTAGTACCTGGTGTTTTTAATACAAGCACAAACAGCTGGAAGTAAACTGGTTCATGTGAATATTTAAACTATAGACTTTTAGAAACCCACACGTAACACAGTACAGTAAAAAACATGCTTATAGTTCTCCACTGTATTAGAGCAGGAACCAGTGTGTATATAATTTTACTGCTTATGTTATTAGTATTTCTTTTCTATAATATTCATAGTGATGCACCAGGGCTCTTGCACACAGAGAAAGAACGACATTAGAAGCTGCAAGCATACTCAATTGGTAATGCAAACTTGCCATTTAGAAGTAGCAATTGTATAATAAAACTACGTATTACATGCAAATCATTTTAATTTTCTACTTTGTTTTGAAGCTATATTATTGTTTGTTTATTTACTCCATGTATTGTATTCAGAGAAACTCCTGTATTGTTTCCTACTTTGTGAAATATATTTTTATAAATACTTTTCTTGTTATTGCTTTTCTTTCAGTTTTACCTGTACCCTGCAGAAAGGAATCTGCGTGAATAATTCCATGGTTTGTTGAGGAATGTAGTTCCTTCAAAATCGTTTATTTATTAGCTGAATACAGTCAAAATAAAAAAGGATAATGTTTGAAGCAAATTTTGACAGTGTTTGCAGAATTAGATATGCAGCAGCCTGTGACCACAGGAGTTATGTGTGTCTAATTCACTGCGTCATGCTGAAAAATAACCTCATGCTTTTTTTAAGTATTGCTAGTGAAAACATTCCCCTCTCTTTAAGCTCCTCAGTAATGTTTGTTCTGCAGACAAAAATGTCTTAATGCATCACCCCCAATTTTGCCTATATTTCAAAACGGAAACATTTACTTTGCTTTAGCTGTGGCATGGCTGGTTTTAATAACTAGTTTGCAGACAACTAATATGCTAACACCTCTTCTATATGTATTATAAAGATTTTATTGAAATTAATGAAGTATCCAATTCATTTAAGTTACACTGCTTTAAAAAAAAAAATTGTCTCCGAATAACTTTATCTAGCAATTTTGGTAATACTATAAACTAAACAGTGAAGTCATCTAAAGACAGAAATGAAGGAGTCATCAAGATTTCAGTGAAATCAAACATGTTTATGTGTGACAGACTGTAATAACAGCCAAACACATTCTTACTAATCACTCACACTAAGTGCCAGGGTGTTCTGAATTGCCATGCTAAATCTAATAGTCATGTAAATGGAAAAGTGTGATTCGAAACTTTGAGCCAATTTCTAGTCTACATCCCAATCCTGGGAGCATAGGAAGGCGCTGTGAGATATGGATCACATTATTGTTTATAGTCACCTAAGCGTTTAGGGCAAGTAGCTCTGACTATGAATTATAGTATATACTGCAGAGTTTTGCAAAGCTCTTTTGTAGGAAAACTCACAAATGGATAACCTTCTGATTGCCTTTTTGATGGAAAGTTCCATCTGAGACCACAACAGCGTATTCAGTAATAAGATTTCCAGGAAAAAAAATCCCATCACTGGCACTGTAGGAGAGGCAAAGCATGACAGAAATCTCATCTTTGTCAGTCAAAAAGATGGCAGCTACTACTGCTGGGCATAGCCGTAAATGATGCATTCATACAGGTTTTAAACGTGAATATATACAATGCAAAGGGGAGAAAAAAAAATTAATTTGTGTCAATAGCAATGTGCTGTTTCTTGAAGTCACTGCTACCCCACCTAAGGGAAATTACTAATTCTGCAAACTAATTCTAAGTAATTTAAAGATAAAATTTATACCAGTACATGTTAGAGGGTTAAATGTTGATCATTCAGTTTTCCAGTGCTTGCCTCTTTTTTTGACAATGAAATTAATTCAGTATAAAATTGTTTTGGATAACAGCAGTATTTAGGGGGATTAGAATTGTATCATTCTACATTGCCCATCTAGATTTAGACATACTAGTGACATTCTTTTTAAGCATGTAAATGATAATTCATCTTTTCAACAACATTTAATTAGCAATTGACTCATTGTAAGTGACAAGGAAAATGCATTAAATTAGAATTATTAATACTGATAAATTTGAGAATTAAATTTTCAAAATCTTTTACAAGTGCCAAGTGCCTTAGAGTCCCATTGATTCTGGCTTGCCTTCACCTAGCTAGTCTCATACTCATTTGTCAAAACTGCTAAAGTAAATCACCCCACACATAAAAGCTGGAATTTTAAGTTTTTGGCCTGGACATTGTCCAGACACAAAATTCAGCTCAGGCATTTAAATATGCAAGTACTGTGAAGTGAATGTGTGTACATGTTTACTAATTATAACTCAGATGACTAAAGGTCTTCAACATGTTCTGTCCTTTACAGTAGCTAAAAGCATATACTATTTGCGTGCTGTGACCTTGAAATCAAATCATGGAAAGCTCTTTTAGACGAGATAGATTTTTCACCTGTTATCATTTATACCTTTTTGTCTATGATGAATTTGAAAAGACTGTGAAATATACAGGAGGGAAAACAGCTGAAGATTTTCATTTAAATCAGCAGTTGCTGATCACAGGAGAAACATTTAACACTATGGCAACTCCAAATACCATCAACTATGTCACAGCGCAGCAGTAACAATTCTCAATCTGGAGACCGACAGAATGTCTGCAAAATAGTATGTTTGATATAACTTTATTTGTACAGCTCTGCTAGAGATAGATCTGCTGATTTCAATACACAGAGAAAAATAAATGGATAAACGGGCTTAAAAAGCTTCTCCAAGGTCTGCCCAGCTGGAGGGAACCTTGGCAGGTAGTCTGTTTCTCTATCTAATGTTCTTGGGATATAATTTCAGTTATTTGACTGTTTCTGTCCTTTTCCCTGCCCCCGTCTCCACCAGGTCACCTATCCTGAGCTATAATACTCTGAACATAATGTTAGGAAGTAAGTTCATTAAGACCACATAGGTTTTTTTCAGCTGGTTTCAGCTGGTGTGTTCAGTGACTGGAAACAAGCAGGTAAGCCAGGATAGTTACGTTCACCAAGCTCTCTTCCTTCTCTCTTATTATCCTATTTGTGTTTAAAAAAAACAAACCAAAACAAAAAAACAACAAATAACTGTATGCAAGTGGCTTACTTTTCAGATGTAGTCAGAGGACTGTTACTTGAATGAATTCAAGTGCTGCACAAAAAAAATAAAAAGCATGACTAGAAGCAATACAAAAACATTATAGAAAGATTTACAGTGAACAGCCTACGTTACTTATACAAAACGACTATTTCTGTATTTTAATCTATGCTGAAAAATCTAAAGCCAATGATGGTGCTTTTTAATTAATAAAAAGAATGTTCAGTAGCAACACATATTCACAAGTATTTCTCATCAAGCGAAGTGAAAAGAGGTTACTCAAAAAATAATATTTTTCAGATTTGGAAAGTTTTTAGCAGTGACAGGATGTCCTAGTAAATTAAACTTAGTACAAAGGAAAAAAAAAAAGTGGAGTGTTCACCATTATTAGAGTTTATTTTCAGAATGTAGCAGGTGTCATTAGCAGTACATAGAGTGATCATTGGAAGTTTTCTGTAGTCTATCGTTCAGATAAGTTGGACTTGTAATATTTCTGCATTTGTACACTATTTGTTCAAGATAATATACTGGCTTTGCAAAAGGTGGAAAACAATTTAACTTGCTGTATAACTCACTGTGATGGGTTTTGTAATCACACAGCAAAATGAGTCTAGCTGCTGTATTATACAATACTGATACTGGCTTTTGTGCTGCAAAACTAGCCCCTCTCCAAATAATGTCATAGTATCGTAAATGAGAAAATATAAAAGCCCTGACAATGCTTTTTGTGCAACTGCAACTAAGACATCTTCCAAAATGGCTAATAAAAGCAAGCTGAAGCACAGAGTTTCTGGCAGAGCCTTGTAAATGTGCTCATTAGCATTGCAACACAACAATTCCTTCTTTTTTATGGTCCTACACCCCCCCCCAACACTGCAAAAATTAAACCAATGAAATGACAAAAATTAAAATTTCAGCCTTCTCTTCAGAAAGGATATGTAGTAATTTACAAAATTCCCTTTCTTCTCCTTCCACTATTTCAGATGCTTCCTTGAATGAAGTCTGTGTGATAACAACAGGCAGACAGAAGGGATGAGTAGAGGTTACCCATTTCATTACATGAATGGAGAAAGCATTTATGGTATGAGGGCAGGAGTACCCCCGCCTCAAAGTCTTGTCAAAATAAAAATCTTGCAGGTGGTGTTCTAGGGAGTTCTCATCATGCCACCTACATCCAAGGAAAGATCCTCCCCAATGTATACAAAATAGAACTCTTCTGTTTCTGTGCACTCCCAATGAACTACTTAAATTCTGATACTGGCATCTGAGATTCCTGCTCATCAAATGAAGACGGGCCAGCTATTCTCTGGTAGATACATATATACATGGTGCTTATGAACACATAGATTTGTTTCTTTACTGATGTGGAAAGGTTCTGATTTGTGAAGTTTGAAATAAACAGCCAGTAAGACAGAAGACATGTAGCATTGATAACTGATGGTGAAAGGATGGATGATTCTGGAATGGGTCCTCATTTCGTATCTTACTTGGGTCTTTATGTTGTCTAAATCTAGCACTGATTTTTTACCTTCAAAATATTTTTAACAGCAAAAAAGTCAGTTCTCTGCTCTTCATAACAGCTTGGTTTTTAAATTATAAAACAGGTCTTATGTTTGGGGTGAGGAGTCTTTTTGTAATTTCTTTCTTTGTTAATGGCACTTTCACTGATGGCAACATTGATACAGTTCATTCTGCCAAACTTCCTAAGCTGGCACTTTTACCACTTAATATGAAAATAAAAGATGTGCATTTTTTTAAACTGAAGTATGATTTATTTAATTGGAAGCAATGTGAAACCAGTTGAATCACCTTAAAATAAACTCCAACAGTCCCACATTTCCAGCCACAGATGATCACACTTTTGGCCTTCTTTTCAAATACACTGGTATACCTGTATTCACATGCCATTGATATGAGTTTTACATGCAAGGGAATACCTCAGTCTCCTTAC
The DNA here is from genome assembly GCF_000687285.1 of Phaethon lepturus. Taxonomy (NCBI): domain Eukaryota; kingdom Metazoa; phylum Chordata; class Aves; order Phaethontiformes; family Phaethontidae; genus Phaethon; species Phaethon lepturus. The sequence goes on from NW_010526972.1 coordinate 126,908, forward strand.
ACACTGTTGAGGAATACGTTTCCTGTATATTATCAAAAAAGTATGTCATGACTTAAAGCTATGGACAAGGAAAGAATAGGTTTTTATACTCAAAAACACATGCACAAGTAGAATCCAGAGCTGAATTCTAAGTCCTGGTCCAGCATCTCAGCTGTCAGACACAGGTACGTGGGCACCTGATTAGAGGTAAGTAGCAGGTTATTTTGGCAATATATATATGACCTCCCTCCTTCACACAACCAAGGGGTCTCGCTACGACTATCAAGCACATGGTTATTTTGTAGGTTACCTGAGGCAGGGGGTTATCCCAACCTCCTGCCAGGTAAGTTCCATTGCAAAGTGGTGAAGATGGCCAAGAGCCCGTCATCTACAAAGGAGTGGATGTAGTTCTATAGTCTTTATAGTAAGACAGCTTTTACAGTCAGCACTGCCTTCCTTTCAGTTTCTGCAGTTTCAGTCTTAACTGTTTCAAGCTGTAGCAACCCAGTATAACCTGTTATACCAAATAAAGGCAGGATATTGTTAGGTAAAATGTCATTGCAACACAGAGCAGGAGATACAATTAATCCTTGCAGAAAAAGGTCAAGTATGAATCATAAAATTCTGTAGGTTTTTATTGAATATTTTCCAACCCTCTTATTTCACATGAAACAGCAGCCATTTATTTCTTCCTTAAATAAAAGTAATAGATGGTGCTAAAGGGGCTTTATTTAGGCTGTCATAATGTCTGCTTGTTATAGTTTTTATAATTTGCAAAATAAACAGGTAATTTTCAGCCCATGATTGTATAGACCCAGCCTAATACCTGACTAGAGCAGAAGACTACATTACTCTCTTCTTTCTGTCCCATCCTCATGAATGCTTTTGGCTTGTTTAATTAACTAATTAATTAATTTTAGTAATCTTAAATTTAATTTAAATTTAGTAATCTGGTCTTGCCCACATGGCAGTTTGTTTGAGAGCTTTTTGACTCAGAGTCTAGCAAGAAGCCTTTCCTTTCAGGCAGTGTGCTAATATCAGATAGGGAAGAAAGGTATTATCTCAGAATCTGTGATTGCCTTAATAACTGCTTTTCAAGTTTTTCCACAGTTTCTGTTTCTGAATGTATTTTATCAGTTAAAGATGCATGAAAGTACTAGGTGAGTGGAGCTTTTTGCAAACCTAACGTAACACAAACAGAATCTGTTAATTTTGAGAATTTACTTCCCCTTATGTTATCATGATGTTCAAATAAGCATATAATGATGTCAAGAGTTTCGTTATCACAAATCAAATTGCAGTTGAGAATAGAAAGAAAAAAGACAGACATTTAAAATAAAACAAAAAAACCCAAAACAATTTTCAGAACAATACAGTCTAGTTTAAATATTCATTTTCATTTCCCACATATGAATTCTAATACTCCCAAAAGGTACTTGCACTGAAGTCAATGTCTGCTAGCTAGCTTTGCATGACAAAGGGGGCTGGATTTAGCCCCAAGAAATGCTATACCAAATGTTCTTATCATGAAACAGAGTACACAGATAAAATCCTTATTCTCCACTCAGGAGATGATATAATGAGAGTTCAGGTAAGTTTTTTTGACAGAAAGTTACATTCTACCTTGCAAACTGTGTCTCTACTGCTGAACATTCTTGGGTTCCTCCTACATCATTCAAGCCCGATTATAAGTACCAATATACATACAACTCTTGCAAACTGAAATCTATTGTTTCTCCTTATGAAAAATTGAGCAGTGGCTACAACATTTTATTTCAGTAATATTTTCAGTGTGCTTTGTGGAATATTTTGTGGAAACAAATACAAATGCTGCCAGTTACAGGGAAATTTTTTTCTATTAAGAGAAGACACATTATTGGTGCAAGTGGTCCTTTCATGTGGATCATGAAGCTTGATGGCCTGATAGCAATTTTGTTTTCAAAAAGGAATTATGGGAGCTGTAGTCCTCATGGAGAGCTTGTATACATTCAACTGTTGGAAATCATGACAGGTAAAAAATGTGAGAACTTCAGAGTGAACAGGAGGTTTACAGGGTGTAAGACAAGTTGTTGGGAAAACACAGATTGTGCTCCAGATTTTAGTGTTACGCTGTTACATGCTTCCTCATCCTAATTTTTTGTTTTCATATGAGATTAGAAAACAGTAGGCTGAATAAGTATTTCACAGAGTGGACCTAGCCACACAAACTCTGGGTGGGAAGTAAGCAATCCTTTTGTTATATAGTAGCCTAAGGTAGAGGAGGAAGTGTGTAGGGCTCCATGCAGTGTGATATGTTATTGTAGAGATTTCTATGAGTAAGGAATGCACTACTGAGTAAAGGGTTAATGAACTGCTTAGTCCTAGCAAATGCCCACTGCACCAGGTGTGAACACTGTAGGCTGAGTAGGGCTAATTTGCCTATCTGTGTTTTGGCATTTGTTTCTGATTGCTTTTAGGTGGAAGGTAAAGCATGAAAAAATCAGCAAGAAACATACTAAGACACTAAGTCAGATGTAATACAACACATCCTGATCTAACCTAATACCTGGTCAGGTAAGTGTGTGTTTTGTATTTGCCCTGGGAACCCAAACATTTTTATTTGAAAGGTGAAATTCAAATTATGAATACTTGGAAGTGCTTACAGAATGTTGTTTCTATTCATAGCACTTGACGTTTTATGTAAAACATTCAAACAAGTTTCTAGAAGTTATGAAGCGCTAATGATGAAAAAGAGGTACAGCTGAAAAAAGGAAAAAATATTACTGCTGTGAATAGTTCACCTCGCTCAAAGGGTAAATGCTTCCCCTGTGCAGGGAACCAGAGTGAGACCTATACACCACTTAATTAACACTTAAACCCACAAACTACGGCCCACAGCACTGCAGTGATTTTCTCTGAGGACACAAACATAGAGAATAAGCTTCAAACTTGCAGGCTATTGCCATTATGTTGGCAGTCTCATACATCATTGTAACTTTCATGCCTGTACCCAATGGCTTTACAATTCTGTAGTGCAGTGTAAGCTGAAAATGTTCAAAATTGTACCAGTCAGCTGGTGAGAATTCAAATAATGTACAAGAGTTGAAAGTGAATGAGCAGCTAAAACATAAGGTGTCACTTATAATCAAATCACTGTGTTGCAATTTGAATCTGAGTCTAATTGTTTTTAGTGTGTATGTAGTAAACCCCAAATCGTATTGGGAATGTAGTGATTTCTGGGATGAGTAGCAGAGCAGAAAGCAGTATAAATGAGAATAAAAAAAACCCGGAATTTATTTCTCCCAAATACATTATAAATATGACACAGAATATGTGTGTGGAGCATGGGAAAGAATGACAAAGAAATTATCAAAATTTTGAAAAATATTCCACAAACATGGATGTTTAACTCCCTGACATTCAGTCTTTATAAACAGGATTAATGGTAGTTGACACAGTTCTCAAGCCTCTCTATTCTAGTGAGATAATTATTAGAAAACTTATACATCTACTCAGGTTATTTTCTTCACTGCTCTTATCTGCAACACAACCAACTTTATTTTTTCTGGTTATAAAAGGAATCATCATCACAGTCACATGATCTGAGCAATAATATATGTCTGATCATCTCACTATGCCTTAAATAGAATTTCAGACTTCAGATTGCCTTTCACCCAAAGGTGAAAGACAATCAAAGATCTTACAGTATTTCTTCATGATGTTGCAGTATTCCGTCTCTTTGATTTGATTATATTTATACAGCTCCTTTGCCTCTTGCAAACTGGAAGAAAGATTTGTGAGGTCATCATCTTTTTAAAAAGAGGAACCATCCTTACTGGTGAATTTTAGAAAAACAGCATTGGGTAAAGAAATTATTTTCTTCAGTAGAATTCTTCAGTAGAATTTCACAGCAACAAAGGAACATAGTAATTTTTCTTTTTCTTTAGAGACCATTTTCCAGAACAGATGGATTTTCCCATCACCACTAATTTGTACATTTATTAGGGAGAGAACTACAATGATCTTGATGATGTTAGTATTAATTCTAAAAAAGAGCTAGATAACTCAAAGTTTTTCTTGAAGTCACAGGTTTAAGCCTGAATTTGCAAATTAATCCCTGGGTGTGATACACACACTGTGGACAATACTGACTTGAGCCAGGAATGAGCATCCCCAGTGGACAGCTGTCTAACAGGCAGTGAATATCACAGAAGCATGATGCCAGACAGCATTCTTATATTTTCCATAGAATCTTAGAAAAAATTAGTTTGAAGGAGACTTCCTGAAGCGTCTAGTCCAACCTCCTTCTCAAAGCCCTAAGTTCAAAAGTAGAAAATGTTGCTTGGGTCTTCGTATAATTAAATTTTGAAAGTATCCAAGGATGGAAATTCTATAGCCCCTCTGTGCATCTAACCATCTACACATCCTTTCTAGTTGCATATCTCTGAAAAATTACTATGTTTGTCTGTGAAAAGCAACAAGCCTAAACCATGCTGGAGAATGAAAAGGATGGTTTGTTTAGCCTGGATAAGAGAAGGGTAATGGGGAACCTAGTGGCAGTCTTCAAATACCTACAGGGGGATAATAAAAAAGACAGAGTAAGACTCTTCCCAAAAGCACCCAAGGAAAGAGGCAAGAGTCAATGACCACAACTTGCAACAAAGGCAATTCTGAGTGTACAGAAGGAAAAAATCTTCGCAACAGAAGTGGTTAAGACCCTGGGATGGATGTTGGCATAAACCAATTAGCTAAGCTGAAGTCCATGAGAGCTTCATTGATTTAAGCCACAAGATGACTTCAGCATTTAGCATATGTTTTTCTTTAAGCTGTATGTAAAACAATGAATACCACAAAACCCCCAACACAACAAACCACCAAAAAAACCCCGACATTTCTGAATCAGCTGGCTATATCTGACTGTTATTATCCAGGTATTTAAAAAGCAAAGTAAGAACCAATTCACTAAGAAATCTAAACTGCACCTCAAATAAATGTGGGGAGAGGTACTGAGAGATTCTGAGAAATATCTAGAGATATGCTCTGCTGCTGGTACAAGTTCTAAATACGTCCAAAATTTGTAGTGGCTCCCTTCCCCCTGTGACTCTGGAATGTTTTTCCATGAAAACCAGTGTATGAGGAAGGACTGCATATGGAGGTAGGATACTGAGCCTTGGATGCATTCCTAGGACTATCTATTTAGACGTAGCCTAAATGAGTTCAGGTTTATCAGAAGGTGTTATTCTGTCTCATCAGGAGACCAGAATATGACTTTTCTGCTCTCTCACAGTAATACTGAACATATTATGAAGTGTGGGTAAAGGAAGGCATTAGAATCAAAACCTCAAAAGGTGAAGATTAGAAATAAAATATCTAGTTCCCTGCAAGATTAGTTCCTCTTGAGAGTTAAGAAAAAAAGAGTTTCAGATCTTGTTTTGTAAAAAATATGCAATAAGCTTAAAGAAGTTAGTTATATGATACTATAAATAACTTGAATCATTGAGTAGGAATTGTCATTATAATACATGGATCAATAAAGACGATTTATATACTTCCCAAGCAGATACTTCAGAACAATGGTCAATTTCTCATTACCCTTTAGTCTGTGCCTGTCTTATTTTATGTGCTATTCTCTCAGAAAATATTCCTGACTTATATCTGTGTGCTTTGCTGGTGATGTTCCTGTGGAATGTGTTGCATGCCAAACTTTTTATTTCATGTGGGGTGGCCAGAAACAAAAAATCAACCCTCCTGCCTATTCTCCTCTCCCACCTCTACTATTTTCTGAGTAGAAGGTAGATGTGTTTTACTAAGGTGAATACCATTTATTCAGGGTTTTGGTTTGTTTTTTTTTTTAATTATAATTCCCTTTAGTATCGTATAGATGTATGTCCATCACATGTTTTGAGGTATGTTTGAATTCTGGGTAATAAGTGATTTTTAATCATAACTTCATTCATTTAAATGTATGTGTTATATGCCAAAATAGTGTCCTTTTCAGGAAAGGGTGTTTATGGATATCTGTGTGAAAAGAATGAAAGATGAACTTGTTTTAAAGGATAGAATATCTGAAAAAAAATTAAAATGTGACATTCAAGCTAGATAATTTCTGAAGTCTATCTCATCAATAAAGAAAGAATATGAACAATTTGCTCTTATAATGCCTGAGGTTAGTGGAAAGGTAGAAAAGAAGGAAAAAAGGAGTTAATTATACTGGACTGGTGAGAGACAAAATTATAATGGAGGTTAAAAAAAATTGCTGTTATTCACAGGAGGTTCCTAAAGCATTAGCCTGGTTATTTGCCTCCATAATGGAGCAGAGAAAGAACACATTAATAGTTTAATTAATAGCTGGACTTTAGAGACTCTAGGATTTCAAGACACTGTAAGAATTTTTTCATGAGAGATTGATTCCATCAAGAGGCTAAGAGAATTGAAGGGGAGGTATATGCTTCTCTCTGTTTAATATAAATTATTAGTTTCCAGTACTGTAGTAGCTAAATGCCTCGCTTTTTTTAAGTTACTCGCACAACACCTCTATGTTGTAACTACATGCTATTAACGAACTTGCACAAATTAAAGAACTGAAACTGAGATGCTAAAGGACCTGTGTAGGTCATATAGAAAATGTAATAAAACAGGAACCTTACCTTAAAACCTATGCATGCCCTTTAAGACCAGGATAGCTGTCTTTCCTGTTTGTACTAAAGCAGACTATACAGTAGCTTGAACAAGTTAACAGGATAGACTATAACTGAAGAAAGTGTTATACAAAATACCAGATTTCATGTTTCTGTCGTTTGATTACAATCTCGTCTTTTAACATAGTCTTGATGTTGTTCAGCTTCTGCTGAAGGGAACAAGAACCTTCCATTGAGTCTAATGTCAGTGTGACCAACTGATTAATTAATGATTTCTCAACATGCAGATGAGTGAGCTGCCTCATTCCTTAGTAATATTTTAAATTAATTTCTTAGTTCAAAATCCTGGTAATTTTTGGTCTGTAAATAAGTTAACAATTTGCATGTGCTTGTACTCCTGTGAGGTACCTATGCATGGAAGGGAAGTACTAGGTGGGAAAGGCATTTCTGAGTAGTCCAAATGGGGATGGTAGTCTCGAGAGATGAAAAAATTACTCCTGTCTGCTTTTTATACCAAAGAGATGCTTTAGATAATAATTCAAAAGGCTTTTGAAAAGAACCTTCAAAAATTTTAGAATCATCTTTTCCTCATAAAAGGCCTTTTCTGCATCACATCAGTGAGATGAAATGAAGATGAAGGTTCCTCTGTTTAAAATTATTTCTTTCTGACATTAATTTGAATTTGGCTTTTGTTCACTCTACAGCAATCTCAGTGGAGATCATGTGGCACACGCTGCTGTTCCCATGCTCAAAAATTTTACATTTCAATGATATATTTGTATTTCTAGATCTAAGCAGATAGAGATAAGTAGTGATTTGAGCATGCCCTGAATCTGGAATGTGCTGTCCGCAAGCTAGGGAGTAAGTGTACTTATTACAGGTTAGTTGTTCGTGTTCCTGAGGGAGTTTGGACTAGAGGAGAAGATTCTAAATGTCAGTGATGTTTAGCTTAGCCCTCTACTGCATGCACTGTGAGTGTGGTGTATCCTTGGGTAGTTTGGCCCTGCTAAGCATATGCTCTGAAGTTGATTGGCATACACAGCAAGGCACTTACTCGGCTTTGAGTTGTGGACCTCTTGGACGAATGGCCATTATCATTTGTTCTCAGCTGGGTTGCAAGAAGGAAATATAGTGGGCCTTATCTTGGGAAGAACTGGAAAGGTGCGTCTTGTGAAAGGAAATAACACGTTCTCTGTAAAACTGGAAGGAAGTTTGCAGATTTCTCATTCATATCCTTGAAATGCAATATGCTTGGCAACCCTGTTACTCTTCCTTTTTATTACAACATAATGTGTCAGGCTGTCAACTAAATAAACAGGGTGGCTTTCTAGACAGACGAGCTTTTTTTGAAACTGTTATGATCCAGAAGGCTTGAGGTAGTGACTTTCCATAAACTATCCATCCAGATTCCTAACCATTTCTTACACCAGTGAAAAGAACTGACATCACTGGGTTTGCCTAATATCCTGTATCTCCATTTCTACTGGAGTAATCATGCCCACATATGGACACTGATCCCTGGCAACATCTGTGTAACAATCCCTGCTAGCAGTTTTGCTTTCATCTTCTTTGCTATTTTATTCGTCCCATATGATAAGAGGTCCTAGGCATTTTTTCCTTCAGTGTTTTAAGGAAAAACAGTAGGCCTGAAGCGAATGTCTGCAAATGACTTCTGTTTTGCTTTTTATGATGATTATGGATAAAACGATGAGATAACAGTAGTTCCATAAAAGAGCAACATACTTTAAAAGTATAACATTTCCCCTCACATTTATGCATTATTTGTTATCTAAATATTTCCTTCTCCCTGTTCTCTGTGTTTTGGAAATAACAAAAGTTATCAATCACTTGGAACTCTGCTAATGTTTCCATGGCAGTTTAGTAATTAGGTCTGTTCACCAGGGGCTCCGATGAGTCCAATAAAATCCTTTGTGCAATTCTTTCAGAGAGAGTATTACCCTGTATTGCCAGCCTATGAATAAAGTAAAATTATTCTAGCCACAGACACTCATTTTCTCATTGATACACAATACTTGAGCCTTAAATTGCTTTTATTGTGTTCTTTTACGTTTCTCAGCATTCAATTCTGATCTAGAAATCCAAGCTCTGACCTGAGAATGATCATGCATTCCCCAGCAGGGAATAAGCAGTTAACAGTTTGTGCTCTAAAAAGTGCTAACAGCTGGACAGCTTTTGCTCCCAAATGACTACAGCCAGTATGATTTAACTGGTAGATGCTCTTCCTTCAGAAGAAAGCAAAGAACAGCTCTGTGAACAGTTTGCAGTATTTGCACATCAGCGTCTAAAATTGCCCCTTCTACCGAGTTCTTACAAGTCAAAGTAGCGGCTCAAATTGGTAGGAATGGAGTGCCTTGAAATAAGCTCAATCTATTAAATGGGTTCTTCTACTTACTGTCAATGTGCCTACAAAGCTGGCATATGTCCCCCATCTTGATCTGACTTGCACTTACACAAGGAAATCATAGTCCTACAGTTGTGATGTGAGTGGAATTTCTATTGTACTTCTGTTTATATACTCCTATCTACAAGTACTGCTGTAAGAAATTGCTGAGGTGTAATGTTTGCTGGGAAGGGGCTGGTATGATTAAGACATGGGAGCGTCTTCAGATACACATTGGACAGAGAACTTAAAGGTGAGTTAGCTTCCATTTTGGAGGATAAAAGGAAGCTCTGGTGACTTGGAATTTCATGTAAATTTTTGGTGCTGCAAAGAACCATAAGGCCAATATGTCATACTAATCCGTGTTCAATTCTTTCCCATTGCACCTTGCCATCTCTCGTATCTATTAAAAATTAGTTCTACACAGTAAGTTGCTAATTCTTCTGGGCTCTCCAGTAACATTAAACAATTAATTCTTGTCATGTAAAGATTTCAGTTGGTCTTTTTGGAAGATATTTAAGTATTGTATGCAGGCAGTTTATTGAATCATAAGTCTCTGCCATAAATATAATGCATAGAAGTTTGTGGTTTCCTATATAGTGTAAACAAACATACAATATATTGTTTCTTAGCACAAATGCAATCAACCATGTTCATCACTCCAAACACATATATATGCAGATACCTAATTAAGTTGCTGGCGAATGAAAAATGGTAGGTATACGGTATATTCACAATAGTATAGGAATGGAAACTAGTATCAGTGTTCCTTTAAAATTCACAAGTGAAGTTTCAGAAACTTCTTCAAATTTGAATTTTTTTAGTATTTTGGTAGAAAACACAAAACTTCATGGAAGTGAAGTGGCAGTGAGGAAGAAGTGACAGATTTTACCCTTTTGTGAAAACCTGTATGTTTGCCTGCAATACTTTCACCTGCTGCTTTTTACTTCTTTCTGCAAACAAAAGTCTACAAAACTTTGTTTCTGTATTTCTGCAGCAGTGAAAGTGTCAACTGTGACAAATTCTAAGGAAATAAAAAAGATTTAATTCCTTTTTCAGCAGTTTTATGCTACAAAATACAAGTTTTGTGCCACTTAACCTCCTCAACTCCTTGTCATCTTCTCTTTTTTTTTAAGGATTAAATAAGAAAGTTTTTAATTTATTAAGGAGAAAGATAAGGAGGATGGAGAAACACTATTTTACCTCTTACATCAGCAAAGTCATTGTATATAAATGCTGGATGTATCAAGTGGCAATGTGAAATGCTGCTTGGATGATGGGGCCTGACATTCAGCTTCAGCTTTCTTGTGTGGACAGCATGCCATCTTTCTTGTACCTTTCTTGGCTGTTGAAAACATCACAGTGAAGCCTTTGTTCATGCAAAGACCAAGATGTAGTTTTTGGATCGTGGCTATTTTTGGTGATTGAGAAGGGGAGTAAAAATTTATCCTTTGTAGTAGAAAACACCAACAGATGCTCCAGTGCTATCTAGCTAATCACAAGCAACTGTCTTCAGAGAGGGATCTGTAACACCCTAAACAGAAGGACAACTATGAGTGATCTTGGCTGTGCATGACACCAGGAAGCTAAGAAGCAAACTGATAACAGGGTGTGGGAATTACATTTAATATAATAGTCTTATGACTATTCATGGAATCTTTACAGACTTTCTGAACAGAATGCCAACAGGGAGAACATACCAGTGGAAATCAGCAGCCCTGCTGCTGATCAACAGATAAAAAAATGGAGTGATTCTAGGTGGGTAATCTCTAAACACTGTATTTGTATACCGGAATCTGGCAAATCCTGAAGTATCTTTTGCTTGAAATTAATTGAAATTACCATTGCAATGCTTTATCGCTTTTTGTGGGGCTGGGTGTTTGATGCTTAACATTTAACTTCTTCTTTGGGGATTTTTTTAAAACACAAAACTTACCTCTTCTTTAATTTATTTGAAAAAGTCCCCATTTCATTAAACTGACAAATAGTAGGGTGTATAGTGGAAAAATGATGTTTACCTCATTTTTCCTAATTGAAATTACCATTGCAATGCTTTATCGCTTTTTGTGGGGCTGGGTGTTTGATGCTTAACATTTAACTTCTTCTTTGGGGATTTTTTTAAAACACAAAACTTACCTCTTCTTTAATTTATTTGAAAAAGTCCCCATTTCATTAAACTGACAAATAGTAGGGTGTATAGTGGAAAAATGATGTTTACCTCATTTTTCCTTGAATAACTAAGATGGTACAAGTCTGTTCTGTAAGCTAAAAAGAAAATGGATCTTATGAGAGAGTACAACTAAGTGATGCTATAGTAAATGCCCTGATATACAAACTAAATTCTTGAATATTAGGTTGATGTCTGCAGAGTAGCATAACTGGCTTGTAAAAAAATAAAAAGGAGATAAAAGAACTTAAAAATGGGACATCAAGCAGATGATGATTGATTCTTTCTGTTAATGCTTGTCTGTCAGTGCAGGATTCCAAAGTGAAAAGAAACTTAAAGATATTAAAATATTTCATTATTTTTTAATTACAAACTCAAGGGTATAACCAGATCTTTTCTGAAAACTGTTGTAATCCTCACTCTTTCTTCTGTTCAGCAAGCAACCTTTGTTTTTTCTTCCTATCAACTGATATGACCTCTCAACTTCTCCTCTAAGAATAGGGGAAAATATGATGAAATGTGAAGATCTCATAAAGAGCTGAGTTGTGACTATGCTCAAAGATAACCAATGCCAGGTAGAATAAAAATATGGTCATCACTTTTTATTCAGGGGGAATAGATGCTCAACCCACATCATTGCCATGGAGACCTTGGAATTGCTGAATACCCATTGTTGAACCTTTAGAGATGTAAATGGGACATGCAGAGTATGTAGCTCGTATTAAGTTTTGAATATGCATAAATATAAAAATGAGGTATCATCTACCAACATACAGCCTATAATTTTCTTCAGATTGATTTGTGAGTATTAGTGCTAATTTTAGTCTTTTTGTTAGTATATGTTACATTTGCTATGAACTAAATGACAGAGATTGCCCTTTTAAAGCACCTTGCATTTTCAAATGTGTACCCAGAAGCTGCAGTAATGCACAAAGTTATCTTTTGTAAAATCAGTATACTTTTGCCAGGTGGTCGATTATTTTGAGCTTTTTATGTAACTAATGTTTTGATAAGAACAATATATGAATATTAATAGTATTTCTTATGGAGATTCTTTCCTTAGTAGATACCAGAGGTTTACAGAGGGACTGAGATATCTGTCAATACCTTTGATGTATCTGTGGTATTATTACAGATCTGTTCATGTGTGTCTTGATCAATAGCCGGTTATGTAATCATCATGATTATCCACAATGAATGTGTTGAAAATTATAATGTATTGCACATTTCATTTACATTATGTAGTCTTACTGGATTAACTCTGATGAGTAATGTATGTTCTCTCCTGTATTTGTTAAATATTTCACTTTTGGGTATCCTGTTAGACATTAACCAAGTAATTCATGATTCAAGATGCACACAGACACAAAAGCCCAAAATATTCCCTGTATGTAAATGATAACTAAACTGTATGAGAACTAAAGGTGGGTCTGAGCAAATAAGTTAAATTCCAGACTTCGCAAAGTAATTTTGTAGTGACACATTATTGTATGTCTAGAATTTTTGACAGTTCATGTTGCTAATTTAAGTCAAAGAGGGATCTTGACCTTGCCCCCAGAGCTAACTTTATTAATAGTCTTATTTGATTCTTCACAACGCCATTTCTTGAGTTGTGTGTAGTTGAAAACACACAAGCAATGCTGGAGACGATGTACAGCTGTTAGAAGCTAAACAATGTTAGACTGATTTGGAGCTCTTTTGCATGAGTTTCACTCGGAGTGCAGAAGAAAGACTGAAATATGAGTATATCTACTATGATAGATACTAAGAAAGTATAAGGTAATATAACAGCCCCATACGTAATTCTGTGCTTTTTTTGCAAGCTACTGGGTACATAGAATGAGTTAAGCAAGTTTAAAGATTTTCACTGTATTAACTATTTTGAAGTAAGGACTGTTGTCCCTATTATTTGTACTCTAGGTCATTAAGTTTAAATCTTGCCTAAGATTCTTCTATCCGTTCAATATTAAAAATGCAGGCAGCAACAAAAATTGTAATATAAAACATGAAAAACCTTAATAAAACCTCCTTACCCCACTCACCTCACTTTTAGATGAGTTTTGGATTTGAACTTGGTTTTAATGAAAAATAAAATTGAAAGTTCATGTTCAGAACATGCTCACTTTTGATACTGTACTTGTTCACTAGATATTTTTCAGTATATTCATTTCTTCCTACAGTCCATTTGAGAGCCACATATTTGTCAGCTGACTGCCTTGGTATCATTTCAGTCCAAGATAATTTTTTTTCTCAAACATAAAACAATAGCATAGTTCTTCCAGTAATGCAATATTTTTGTTTAATTTCCCGTCGCATTATGCTTGAATGTCAGTTTTCAGTTGGAGAAAATGAAAATTATATCCTTAAGCAAACAATGGGAGATTCCACCAGTATGACCTTTAGGGTCAATCATCTCATTAGCAGTCAGCTTTTATAACTGCATATTATTTATAGGAAAGGGATTTACAAGCTGTTAAACTAAACAACAAATTAAATTGTCCATGAGCCATTGTCATCTGATATAGAAATTCCCTGTGGGTAACAAGCTGCTGTTTTTTCAATGGGAAGTTTTGGAAAAATTTAATACACTTTATTTTTTGCCAGCATAACCTTTATAGGCAACAGTCCCTTTTTTATTATGATGGAAAACTGTGCCATCAGTGTAAACAGCTCCAGATGCACAGTGAAATTCTGCAGTCACAATCCACAAGCCTCATTTTAATGAATGCTCACAGGCATCTCTCTCATCTGCTAATTGTTTTCAATCAAATTTAAAATACCACAAATAGAGAGTAGCTCAGTAGTGCATCTACTGTCTCCATTAACTAACAGTTTTTATTAAATATATTTAAAAAGCAATAATCTGAGAAGACAGCTTTAGGAAAAGTTTCCATCTCTGCATTTTGAAAATAGTGGTATTGTTTCAAATAACCTGTCAGCCTGAGCATGATGTGATATAATAAAGAAATACACTGTGACATCATATGTCCAATGTTTTTAAAGAATAGGGAACCAGATTTCTAGCATGCCTAATGACGTTGTTTTGCACTGACTAACTTAAGTGTACAAGCACTTTAGTTACTATCACAGGTACTTCATTTTACATGTTTTGTTGTTTCTGCCTAAATCCTTTCAGGTATTTCAGTCTTAAGAATTAGTCTTCTCATACAATATCTATTAATGTTCTGTTTGGAATCAAATTGCTTATTGCTTTCAGAAGTCTAAGTCATTGCTCCATTGTGTGTTTCAGCTTACCTCACTTTTGTGCATTTTTTTTAATACTGTCCTTATGAAAGAAACATAGTCCAGTCCTAATTTGCCATTTTCCTTTGTTTCAATACCTTGTTTTTGCCTGAAAAACATTTGTATCAAGACAACTGCAAATAAAAGCTTCTTCTGTTACTCACTGTGCTTTGTGCTTGTTCTGGTCTCTATATTGCATATAGATAGGCAGAGAAATAGAAAACCTGCTTTCAGGACTTCTGAACTCCTTATAGTCAACTGTTTCTGGAAAAGAAATAGGAAGAAACAGAATCCAGGTGTTTACTTAAAAACAGAACAAAAAAACCCCCACAAAACCGCACAAACTTTTCCACGCTTTAATATTTAGTCTATATTGTTAGACATTGGTGGGTAGGGTAGCAGAAAGCCAACCCTGATACTGTAAGTTCAAGTGAAACAATGCTCACTTTTCCTAAGAACTAAATGTAATTTCTGAACTTTGCATTAAACTATGTGTGCCATAGTCCAATCAAGTCAGCAAGCCTTTGATAACTCTATGACCTTAATCAATGCCAGACTAACTTCACAAATTTAATCAAAGATTTTTGGGAAGTCTGGTGCCTCTGTAATTAACACCACTACCAACATCAGGACTACATGCTGACCTTGTGCTTAAATTCATGGTAGACATACAAAAAAATGCCCTGCAGGACATAGTGTCCCATGAAACTATTCTAATTCATCACACAGCATGAATGTAAGCCCAATTATTTGCATAGATATCTGCTTTTGTAAGGGTAGTGGTTCTACAAAGGTTATGATTTTTTTTCTGGGCTTACATGAAAAGATGAATCTAAGTTTAGACTGGCAAGAAGTCAAGGAGGACACGGAGTTTTCACCACAAGAAGGGTATGGTCTGCACCTACCTTCTGACATACTTAGCATGGACTAGACAATTGCACAAATTATCATGTTTCTCATCCTGTGTTCAGAACCATTTCTCATGGAATGAGTAGGAGGTCTAGTTCTTTAATACAGTGATGTGCAAGGGAAGATTTGGGAGATAACATAGGGCCCCTAAGACCTACAGAAGAGAAATACCATTTTGCCATGGGTTGAACACTAGCTGTGGATGGCTGCTGGCAACTTTCACCCTGGTAGAAAGGTTACACAAGGACCTGTGTCCTATACTATGGGATTTAATTCTGGATAGCTCTCAAGTAGATTAAATTAAACAAGCTGTTACTCAGTGAAAACTCACGATAGGCTTTTAATTTTGTTTTTTTCCCTCCCATGTCAGAAGAACATTGTCTAAATCCCACAGTGAGAGTTCACATTAAAGAAGGAACGACATGTAATGACAGTCTAGGACTTCTGGAAAACAACTCAACAGAAAATAGCAAAATATGAATCACGACTTTAAACTTCTGAAAATGTTTTAAGATTATGTACTCCACGTTCTAGAATGATAATATTTTGTACACAATGCTAAGCTTCAGAAATTACACCTAAATGAAAGATTTCTGCTAGATATTGGGCATAAGCTACTGACATTACCCTGCCCCAGGTGATTAATTCAAGTCACAATCGTTTGAGTGGCATCTAGTTTTTTTACTTTGTTATGACTGTCAAGCCAATGGTACTGTGAGCTGGTATATATTTTCTTGCATGCGTCATCAGCAGAATTGCAGCTGGGTCTCACTGTAGAACTTTTATTAGAAAGATGATGTATGAAGCAGAAGGAACACAGCTTGACTTACAGATCCCAGACTGAGTTTGCTGCTCTAGCAGTTGGAGAAGTGGGAGAAAGGCTTTTGACATGCAAATTTTGTATCATTTTGGTACAAAGGCAAATGATGGATGATAAATACTATATCCCATTATATACACTTTGCACTTCGCAGACAGAACCACACTTTGATATTCACAACCAGCAGAAAAGAAGTCAAAGGAGGACTATGGTAGGGACATAAATGTCTACAAGTAATTGATCAGCAAGAATTCCTGTTGTGTTATTGACAGTGGCTGAAAATGGCATAATAAGGAGCAATAGCATGAAATTACTGCATAAAAGGAAACATTTAAATCAGACATTAGGGGAAAAAAATCCTTAACAATGAGAAAAATTAGGCAATGGAAGTACACATTTGTAGAGATATTTAAAATATCACTAGAAGGTGTTCCAAAGAGTGATCTCACTTGACAAATAGTTATAAAAATTGCAGTTTCTTTACTCATTTTATCTGTTTGTTTAGTCACATTTACTGATTTTTAGTGACAACAACTCATTTTTATACCATGCTGTTTTTGTCGTGGGCACCGACAAGCAACAAATTGAGAGAATAAGGTGAAGTTTACTGTGCTTCAGTTATAATCAAGAAAATTGCTGTTCTTTAGAGCAAGTTGACAGTGTCTTTTGGATTCCTGAATAAAGATCTTTATTTTAGGACTAATTATGAAGTAATAGTAGTAAGCACGTCACTTTACTTAAAAGGTAAAATTCAGCCATATGGCCATTCTAAGCAGAAGCATAACTTTTTAAAAGTATGCAGTAGTCATACTGAGGGTTGGTGTAAGAATGTAAGAGAATCAAGGTCTGCTGGGATAAAGAATATCTTTACTTAAACTGCTGATAATGTTATTTGGCCTCTTTTAAAATCTAGTATAGGAGTAGCCTCTCAGTCTCATTTTGCAGATCACAAAGGAAAATGGAATGAATTCCAAAATTTGGAGTAGTAGGAACATGCTGAAACGTACTACTAAAAATTATGAAAGTTAACACCAGTTCATTTCTGCAAGAAACAATGAAATTTCTGTTCAGTTTCTTTTGTGCGATGAATTGTGAGAGTCTTTTTTTTTTATGAAAACATCCTGCAGCATGGGGAACAACTCAGTTGTATTGCTAAGTGCTATTGGGTAAGTAGGGTATGTTTGGTTTTGGTTTTGAATGTTTTTTTGGTTTTGTGTTTTAGTCTTTGGTTGCTGTAGAAACAGTTTGTTTCACATTTGGGGAGTGTAAGGGCAAATTAACGATAGATGGCAAGCTCTCTTGATGTTGGCCATAGGACGGAAGCCATCCATAAGGCGTTCTCCTGGTTTGCATCTCAAAATGCAAACATTAGCAAGTCCTTATACTAGGCATATTTTGCAAAGGATTACATGTGACTTTCTGCATTAGTAAGTGTGGCAGCATGAGGAAAAAATAATCTAGGCCACATTCCTGTTTCCTGGGTATTTGCTACAAACAGTATTCTTATACAAAGTGGGAAGATATCTTCCAGAATTGGGTGGGTCAGTCTTCTGTTTATTAATGAGGATGTATCAGTCATTATATCAAAATCTACCAGAAAGCACTGTCTAATTTCTTATCTTTATTTCTTGGTCTTTTTTATTTCATTCTTTTGCAAGCAAGTTTCCTGTGTACTTTTGGGAAATTCAGAGTATTTTAGCATTTGGAGTCTCCTGAAGACTCTTGTCCATCCCTATTTTGTACTAGATTCTATTATGAGCAGTCAATACTTGATGTGTACTCATGAACCACAAGAAATCCATCATATGTGCTATTTTACAGCCTTTAACGTTGTACTATATTGTATGTGTTTAGCTTAGACTATTTTATTATTTATCTTAGTTTATTTTAAGATAAATCAATATCACCTGCAGAATTTGGTACTGTTTCCAAGACATTCACCAGCACTGTGGCGGAGAAAATGAGCGCCCAATCACAATGTATATTCTGTTTTATCACTTGAGATAATTCCAGTTAAAGCAGCTTATGTACACTTTAAGAAATTGAATGTTAAAAGCATTTTAAGAGGATTCAAGGAGAGAATTAGTGACATTCTGTAATTATACTTAAGGGCCAATTTTATCTACTACATATTAAACTTGTCAAGGTTTTTTAACTTTACTTTTCAGTCATTTTGCATTTGTTCATTAGCACAGGGGATGAAATCACATAGCTTGTCACTTTTAAATCACGAGCAAGCTCGCTATTTCAGTTCACTGTGAAAAGTTTCTTGGTAAATGTGGTATCATGGGAATCCATGGTTGTTCTACCTTGATGAGTCTTTACTGAATGTACTTATCTCTAAAGAAGAGGGATCTGGCTGCCAGTATGGAAAACTCTGGCTGTGTTCAGAGAGTCAGACAGGTGTTGGGGTATTTTTTTCCCCATTTCAAGCATTACTACTGGTAATAAAGAGTACGTTTGCTGACTTAAGCCCCCAGTGGCACCTCTGTAACCCCAGTCTATAACTGACTGGAACCTACCAAACTATTTCAATGATGTACTGGCAGCAATATCCTTCAGTTAACTCTAAACTATTTCGGCTCTGCAGGAGTAATAGGAATAAATTTTTGTCACTAATTAGATATGACTGGATACATATATAGATCAGATTTGTTGAGAAAGAAGGTGCCATTTTATCTTGTCACTTTCCAGAGCAGAGCATGGCTTTAAATAAGATCTGACAGAACACTGCTCTTTCTGGTGTCTGAGCGGACAACTTGATACATTACTGTGTAACATCACCATTTGTTTGCAGTTCTTCAGCCAGCTTCCAGTCCAGCTGGCTTGTTTCCAAGTCATTTTGAATTGCTGTTGGAAGACTCTGTAAGACATTCTGTCCAATAGTTTATTACTATAGAGATCTTGAGCCAGATCATTCTTTTAGAAGCTTTTTTTCCCCCCTGTATTTTTCCATATTTCTGTAAGGGGGAGCAGCCCTGAAGCCAATTTATAGAGTTTTTCCAACAGAGGGAATACTCTTGTGGCACACAGGGGCTGTAAAGGCCCTATCCCCTTTTCATGTTTGTTGTCTTTTCCCTCTCTTACACCTTCTAGAAATACCAGTTTACTTACTTCTTACAGTCTTGTTTTATAATACTCTCAAAAAGGATTAAAAGTAATGAGGACAATGAAATGCACCGTGGAGAACTTGTTCTCTTTTTAAACCTGCCCAGGTTCTACATGGTAGTGAGAGCTGGTGTAGGCTTTTGGGGTTCAGACCTCAATTCTGTTTCTTTGCCTGGAACTCTTTGCACAGACTTTCCTCCCAGTCTTCTCTTCTCCAAAATAAGGATAACAAAAGTGACCTTTGTAAATTACTTGGAGATCTCTGATAAAAAGCATATGTTGAAATGATTATTCTTTTTTTGGTAACTTTTTTTTTTTTTTTAAACCAGAAAGGAGTACTGAAGTATCTGGGGAGGGCTGGAGAGGTGTGACATTTAAAAGCATTCTTCCTGTGCAAGATGCACTAAAAGGTGCCTGCCAAGGTTGTCCTTTTGGGGCTACTCTTATTGTAGAGGTTCACTAATATTAATATTAAAAAAATCTAAAAAAATAAAGCCTTGTTTCTGTCCTAGCAAAGCTTCATCTTTACTTACGTCCTTTTTCCTGTAAGAGTAGCAGAAAAGAACCTACGGATCTGTCCAGCATTGAGCAAGTTCTGGTCTTGGGGGTTTTTGTTTTAGTGCTTCAGTGGGTCATTGTTCAGTAAGATGACAATGTTTCTTGCATTGCTCAAAAAAGAAATAATAGACTTGATAATTTTTAGCTTTCTGTTTTCTTAAAATGTAATGCCTTCCATTTCCATGTTTTCTACTTCCTGTTATTTCTAAAAGAATGAGTCAGAGAAATGGAAACATAGCTGCTGTGAATAATTTAAAAGTGGTCTGAGAATAGCTAACCATTACTTCTGGTGATGCTGCTTGTGATGGTTACACAATGATAAGATTATCAAAAGAATTGTGGGAGACAGAAAAATGGAAAGGATGCATTAAGTCATGCAGTAATTTTTGCTATTGTACGATTATGCCTTACATTAGTTTTACTAATGGCTTGTCTGGCTACCTTTAAAAAGTTTGAGAAAATGAATTTCCAGTATTTTTTGAACATTATCGCCATACCTTCTGCTTCCACTAAAAGACTTTTTTTAGTAGTAGTATTATTTCTAGAGACTGTTCTTGCTGCTAAAGAGTCTACAGGTTAAAACAGACAGTGATCACTCCCTTTCCTTCATGTAAGTGATGAAAAAATCATACTGCATACTTGTTGCATAACAAAAATGTGTAACAACACATTTTCATTAAAATGGCAGCATTTCATAAAAATGAATGAACTTACTGAATACTTTTCTTTACTTTTTTTGCTTCCTCTTCTATTCTGCGTTTGCTCCATCTTTCACACCAGTGAGGATAAGCAGGATGCATAGCCCAGAGACTGGAGCTGTTGTTCAGCCAAACCATTTCTATTTTTCTATGAACGTAGGATGGTATCATGCTTGTCTCAGATATTGTCTAAGTAGCAAAAAGATGAGATAACTTTCCTTTTTTTGCATCTTCAGTAATCCTCAACAAGTTTTTAGCCCTGGTTCAGTAAATGTTTGATACTGAGTCTGAAGATGGGACAGAATCCCATTTACTCCTTTATACTTGTTTCAGAAGGCTAACACCATAAAGAGCAATTAAATATTAATTTATTCTAGTCTGGTCTCCGATTTCACTGTGTGGTGAAAAGAAACGTTGGCTTTGCCATAAACAAGCATGTGCTGAAGAACTGTAAAGATCAAATTTGATCAGGATGGCAGGATACCACCTTCCAGACTGAAATTTCAGAATGTAACTACCACCTCAAAACAAAGCTTTCTTGTTTGCTTTTCTCCTGTTAACACTGTTTTCATAAGAGATTTTAATCCTTAACTCAGATAGAGAAAAGGTCTGGAATTAGAGATATAAATGGTTTAGGGATACATACAAGCAGTGGGTAATTTTTTTCTGTGTTGCCTGCCAAAACAGAACAGTGGATATTTCCCATTTGGCATCATTTTAATTAGCTGATTCCATTGTAACTACACAATTACCTATCTATTAGTACTGCTTAAGCCTTGTTAATTTTCAGGAAAAGTCTACCTGTGAAACTGAGCTCCTTCTCATGGCTCTACACTGAGCCCTTTTCTATGGCTCTCAACTATTCAACTACAGGGATGTACATATGAAAGGACAAGCCAGAGTGAATCCCCAGCGCTGTATGTTTGCAGAATGATGGAAATCAGATGTCATGTTTGTCTAAAAGCTGACTTAACTCTGAGTTAAGTCTACCTTCTGGTCCTCTGAATACTCAGTAGCAGCCAAGAAGTGGCCTGGCCATTTCCTCATTCTTGAGCTGCACTTTGCCTGATCAAGCCCTACCTTATAATATCTTCTGTTCTGGTGTATTTGACAAAAATCATTCACGTCACTTGAGGTTTGAAACTCCTCTAGTTTCACACATTCCATATTTCTACCCAAAGCTGTGCTGATCTTTTTTCACCACTGTTGCTGTTCCGATAGAAAAAGCAGTTGGGCAGCCTCTATGCTTCCTTTCTTCACAGTCTGTTGAGTTTACATTGAATGGGCAAATATAAAACTGGGATCAATGTCTTAGAAAACCCTAGAAGTTTCATTTAGGGGCCAAGCAGCTACAATCCACTCGAGTGATCTGTATTTTAACAACCGCTGATTTTTCTTCTAGCTTCTCTATTTATCCTTCTCTCAACTTTTTTCCTCAGAGATTCAAGTAATAGTTTTAAGTCTTTCAGAGACTTGGTCACTTGTCATTGCTGCTAGGTCTTTCAGCATGATGTAGTCTCCTTCAGGGAGAGACATGGTCACCTATCATTGAAGTTTTCTGACTTAGTTCTCTACAAGAAACTGCTTCTATTTGGTTTTGACTTCAACAAGTTTCGATTACATAAGTTAAAAGGTTTCCAGCTCAGATATATCCATCTGATTT